>NC_067489.1:69439451-69641951 GCF_947179515.1 Apodemus sylvaticus
GACCAGGCTGGCCTCAAACTCAGAAATCTGCCTGCTTCTGCCTCCCAAGTGCTGGGATAAAAGGCTCCAATGTGCCATCTTGAATCTCGAGATGAGCAGGTACCCTGCTCTGGGCTTGACATCAGATCAACAGCCCTGTCCCTTAGACAAGCAGTACACCTCTGGGGCTCTCAAGGCTTGTTTCTCAGAGCCACAGAAGCAGCCCAAAAGCACCCACATAGAGAGATGTTGAAGGTGAGTCAGGAACTTTGACACACCCCTTGAATCTCAGGCTTGTGGAAGCTGAGGCAGGAGGATAGCTGTGAGTTCAAGGCTAATCTAGGCAACAGAGTAAGGGACCTATCTCCACACAAAACAAATCAGGACTGGAGAGGGATTTATTGGTGAAGTTGCCAGCCGTCAAAGCTCGGTACCAGAGTCCCACCCCTGAGATGTACCTAGTGAAGGGGGAGGAGAAACGACTCCTGTGACGTTCTCCTCTGAGGTCCTCGGTCACCATGGCCTGTACTCACAGACACATGCATACAGGGACACTAAGTAATTATAGTGTATGTGCTGCCGAAGCGAGCACGGGAAAGTAATTATAGCCTAAAAAAAAGAAGCATCATTATGGGATCAGGAGTCCACAAGGTAGGTGCCGTATTTATATGTGTGTGGTGGTTCCTTTAGTGTCTCTGCAGGTGCCTCGAGCATTGGGGCCATCAGTTCCAGGTCAGGGTTACATGTTCCCCTCTCCACCAAGGCACTTGATCACTTCCAAAGCCTTTGGCTAGGATCGCAGACACAAGCAAATGGTGTAATGGTTGAGCTGGGCCTCATTACACTTTATTATTCCTAGCCTGGCAGTGGTGGTGCACACCTCTAATCCCAGCACTCAGGAGGCAGAGGCAGGCTGACATCTGTGAGTTCCAGGAGAGCCAGGGCTACACAGAGAAACAGAAAAACTCTGTCTTGAAAAACAAGAACAAAAGAAATAAACTGTTCTGGGCATTTTAGAATAGTTATTGTTTGAGAATGTAACACACATGTGCAATGTTTTCTAGGGTTTCTTTTCTTTTCTTTTCTCTTCTTTTCTTTCCTTGTCTTTTTTCCGAGACAGGGTTTCTCTATATAGCCCTGGCTGTCCTGGAACTCACTCTGTAGACCAGGCTGGCCTTGAACTCAGAAATCCACCTGCCTCTGCCCCCCAAGTGCTGGGATTAAACCCACTCTGGCTGGGTTTTGTTTCTTTACACAAGATCTCTATGTCACCCTAGCTAGTCCAGAACCTGCTATGAAAACCACCATGACCTCAAACTCACAGAAAGCTGCTGCCTCTACCTCCTGCTCCTCAAGTGCTGGGACTAATTCCCACACGCTAGCTATGATGTATTTACTATTATCACACGGATTTGTTTGCTGAGGGCCTGGGTCAGTATGGCTGAGCTATTCCTCACCGGTGAGTCTGGGCACCGCACTGCGTCCTAGGGCCAGGTTCAAGCCTGTAAATCAGTGCTGTGTTTGATGGTTGTGTCTGTGATCTGTGACTACCTTATGAAGTCTGAAGTAAGTAAAGGACTGACTACGTGTATGTATGCAGCTTTGGACTCAAGAAAACTTACATGTTTCAAAATCTGGGCCAGAAATAAAAGCTAATGTGCAGAGGGCACGTAGACATGTTAAAGAAACGCATGGCCTATATCCACAGCAGCCACAGCCTGTGTATGCACACGTGCACATCCGGACTTTAATCCTTGTCATTGTGGGAGCCCAAGGTCTCCTGTCTCTGGCTTCTGGCCATTTCTAGGTTCCTTTCATTACGTTCCACAACAGGACTCTAGATCTGCCCTTATCTCTTCCAGCAGTTTTCTCCGAAACTGTTAAGGTGCGCAGTTGGCTCAAATTCCTGATAGCAAGAACTCAGGAATGCACCAGATAAGACATCACATAAATTACAGCAGGGCTTTCCGAGGCCTTCAGTTGCCTTGAGGGATTACCGGACTGACCGCACTGAACATATGCCCGCCTTTGTATTCCCCCCAGTGGGCGTTCCCACTTAGTGTTTACTGCAGGCCCTGGGTGGCCTCGTCCTGGTACGGCCCAGATTTGGGGAAACTCTTTTATTAAAAGTGTGTTCCAGGGCTGGAGAGATGGCTCAGCAGGTAAGAGCACTGACTGCTCTGCCAGAAGTCCTGAGTTCAAATCCCACCAACCACATGGTGGCTCACAACCATCTGTAATGGGATCTGATGCCCTCTCCTGGTATGTGTCTGAAGACAGCTACCGTGTACTTATATAAATAAAAAGTAAATACATCTTAAAGAAAGCAAAAACAAGTTAAAAGTGTGTTCCAGTGGTAGTGTACACCTTTAGTCCTGGTACTCGGGAGCAGAGGCAGGAGTTCAAGGCCAGCCTGGTCTACTTACTGAGTTCCAGGATAGCCAGGGCTACAAAGTGAAATGGAGAGACCCTGTCTCAAAAATTAAAAGCAAACAAACAAAAACGGAGACTGTTCCTTCGCTCTTCTTGCCCAGTTGCCTCCGTTTGCTCCTCCTGCTTCTCCCCCACCCTCTCTCCTTCTTAGATGTGTGTGTGTGTGTTGTGTGTGTTGTTCTGGAGCTCTGTTACCCAGGCGAGCCCTGAGCCTTCTGAGTGGCAGCATAGCAGGCGTTCACTCCAAACCCTACTTTATGAAAGTAGACATCTAATTCTCGGTTCTTTTAGCAAAAATGCTGGCGGAAAGCCATTTTCCAGTTGACTTGTTGTTGCTGAGACTTCCATATTTATGTTTGTCGGTTTGAGACAGAATCTCATCTAGCCCAGGCTAGCCCCAACGTCAAGGTCAAGGATGACCTTTCACTCTGTATCCCTCCTTCCTAGACCCCCAGAGCACTGGGATGGACCCGGGTCTTTCAGGGCCTGGCACTGAGGAGCGTCGCATGCTTTTTACCTTCATGTATTTGCGGAGCTAGAGCTTTGCTTCGTTCTGGAGGCCAGTGGCCTTGCACCAAGGGCTTTCTCCTGTGGGTGTCAGTTCCTCGTCTGTCAGAGAAGCTGGGCCTGAGCCGTGGTGTGTTGGTAAAGATGAGAGGGTCCAGCTTACCGGGCACACTTGTCATTCAGAATCTGCAAGGTCTGTCCTGACTGAGTTTGAGGCCAGGCGGCCCCCAAACAAGAAAAGGCTGGGCGGACGCACAGCTGTTAAGACCACTTGTTGCTGTTTCGGAGGACCAGAGTTCGGGTCTCAGCTCCAAAGTGATGCAGCTCACAAGTGCCTGTGCCTCCAGGGGCCTGGACCTCTGAGCTACGTGAGGCATTCTGTGAAAACCAAGCTTAGTGTGTGTAGGTGTGTTTCCTTGGCACAGTGCCACACCCCTGTCATGGCTTCTTTGTCTGCCAGAGGCTAAGTGACCTTGACAGACACCATGTGGTGGACAAGAGAGAATTCCAAGTCTCCTGTGGGAGCTGAGGGAGGGAAGCCTGGCTTAGCATCCAGTGGAGGAAGCAGGCTCACCCAGCAGCCATTACTCTCTGAGATCTTCAGTATCTGCCAGTCCTGTTCCCTCTCAAAATGCATTGAACAGGCCAGTGAAATACCCCTTACGGGCCACGTGTGGGGGTGTGCATGACATGAGCCAGTGTTGGAGGCTTCTCCAGCACTGAGAGAGTTGGTAGTGACGGGAGTCTAGTGAGTTCTGAGCAGGGGAGGAGGGACATGGAGCGGGGAGGGAGTGTGAAGATAGGTGGGAGATTGGTAAGGGGCCTTGCTCAATGGGCAGGAATCTGAAAGCACCTTAGCTGGCAGCATCAAGTGGCATACACCTGCCAGTGCACCAGCTGTGGCTCACTGCTGACTGAGTGAGAGGTAGCTAGCTAGCATCTATCTATTTATCTATTTATCACAGCTTTTTCTCTTTTGGGACGGGATCTTTCTCTGTAGAGCAGGCTGGCCTAGAGTTCACGCTGCAGGTCTAGCTGACCTGACACTCACTCCTGCCCTTGGCTCCCAAGTGTTCAGACTGAATGGGCATTTCAGTACACCCTCGTACCGTTAGCTGTCTATTAGTCATCTGATCTAGCGACCAGCTGTATCTACTATCTAGCTACCTACGTAGCATCTTTTTTTTTTTTTTGAGCCAGGGTCTCACTATTTAGCTGTCTTAGTTGTGTGTGTTGTTGCTGTGATACCCTGACCAAAGTAGCTTGAAGCAGAAAGGTTTATTCTGGCTCATAGTTTGAGAGTGGGGCGTCGTCCAGCAGGTGTTTGAAACATTGGGTCACAGTGCATCTGCAGTCAGGAAGCAGGCAGGGGTGAATGGGGCTGCTCAGCTCCCCTCCTCCTGGGCATTCCAGGATGCTGCATAGGGAATGGTACGCCTCGGTGAGCAGGCCTCCCACCTCAGTTAAGGCTAGCAACATAAGCCTTAGCAGCCATGCCCAGAGGCTCATCTCCTGTGGCAGTCTATATCATGTTAGATTGACAGTTGGCATTACCACCACTGACCCCCATGGGTGCCTTGAGCTTTGTGGGGGGTCCTGCTGGCTTTGCATCTGCAGTACAGTTGTGTGTCACCACATACAGCCATGAACTGTGGAGGCCATCAGCGCCATCCTGCAGGCCTCCATCTCAGGTTCTGAGGCAGGGTCTCTCACTGAACCTGGAGCTCACTAATTTGGTGGGGCTGATTGACAGCAAACTCCAGGACTCTCCGCCTCTGCCTCCACAGTGCTGCAGGTGCCGACACAGCTGTCTTTTTTACAGGGGTGCTGGGTATGGATTAAGGGTCCTCATACTGTTGTGAGAAATACTTTGCTACTATGATCCATCTCCCCAACCCCTAATCTGTCTGTCTGTCTGTCTGTCTGCCTCTATAGACATATCTATCTATCTATCTATCTATCTATCTCTCTATCTATCGTCTTTGAGACACTGTTAGCCCTGGCTAGCCTAGAACTCATTACATAGACCAGGCTGGCCTCAAACTCACTGAGATTCTCCTGCTTCTGCCTCTTGAGTTCTGGGGTTAAATTCCTAGCCACCATGCTTGGCTATAGTTCCTTGTTTTTTATTTCTCATTACTTATTCACTCACTATTATTATTGATGATGATGATGACGATGATGATGATGGTGACAGTGGTCCCTCTGAGGCCCAGGCACTCGCTGCTGTCTGTGAGTTTGTGGCCTTTTGTTTTCATAGAGGCTCACGGTAGCTCACCTCCTGCCTTGGCTCTCCCAGTGCGAGGTGACAGTGTGAGCCAGGGCTCTAAGCTGAGACACATCTTCCCCTATTTTATTGTGTTTTGTGTGTGTGTCAGTGTGTGTGTGTGTGTGTGTGTGTGTGTGTATGAGAGTGGATGTGTGCTTGTGTGGATGTGTGCGTGAGGGCTGTGGCTGGAGTGTATGTGGGGGTCAGAGGATAAACTGTGGGAGTCGGTTCTCTCCTCTCACTTTGTGTGGGTTCCAAGCTGACCTCTGGCGACAAGCTTTTCACGTGAGACAAGCTTTTCACGGAGAGCAATGAGCCACCTCCTCAGCAGTTGCTCTGCCTCAGCTCTTTGGATGCAGGGATTGCAGATAACGGCCACCAAAATCATCACCAAATTCTCTTTCTCTTACCAGAAAACAGTGGAGTGGTGAAGCTCACCCAGAATAGGTGGGAGGAAGGTGGGGGGACCAGAGTAGGGGGTCCCTGACATGGTCTTCCAGCCTCAGCCCTGCCCATTTCAGAGGCTGTAGAGTCCGGCTCCCTGACCTCGACCTGCAGATGCCACCCTTGGAGGAGGGACTGCCCACCCCATGCTCTAGACCAGCCATAAGTCTCAGGTGACTACCTCGGTGGCTCGGTGTCACAGCGGGAGACCTGGGCTCCTTCGAGCTGCAATTTGCATTTCCTAGCAATTGCAGGCCTCTCAAGAGACATGGGGGGGGGGGCATTTAGGAAATGTAAAAGCTTCAAACCTTGTCCCACCTTTCTACCTGGGGGCTCTTGCTGGGTGATTTGTAATGTTTAACACAAATATTGTCACAGTAACTGAGGAGCAAAGTCACGTGTGGGGAGCTGACTCAGACGTGTGCAGAGCGCTGGCAGGGCCTGAGTCACCAAGAGCCTGTTACACCTGGCTTCTCCTCAGGAGACAGGGCGCCCTGAGGAAATGTTGAAGGAATGCCCAGACCCTTCACTGGGAAGGTCTGGACACGTGCCACCTTACACGGGACAGGGACAAGAGCTTCTGGTATAGCTGTGAAGGAATGTGGGGACCCAAATGGAGCCCCCAAGAGGGACACGGAAGGCTGGCTTCTCTTCTTTGATGTTCATTTCTGTTTTAAACATCTCCCATGTTATGGTGCAGGAGCTCCTGTAACCCGTGCTCCCTATGTGGCCAACGAATGAGGCTGGCCTGGAGTTCCTGACTGATCCTCTTGGGTGTTGGGGTGACAGGCATGCGTCACTACATCTGACCTGAGATTTCTTTTTAAAAACTTATTTGGGTGACTGAATGGCTCAGTGGTTAAGAGCACGTACTGCTCTTCCAGAAGGCTCGGGCTTGATTCCAATCACCCACAGGGTGGTTCACAGCCATACATGACGGAAACTCCTGGGCATGTAGAGTCACTGCATTGCATGGACACCAAGCACAGGTACAGTATACTTACACATACGCAGGCAACACATTCATACACATAACATGATAAATATTGAAAAAGCAAACATATTGTGGGTCCAGCTGAGATGACTCAAGAAGTAAGGATGATGTGAACGCAATCCTCGAGACCCACCTGGTGGAAGCAGAAAACTGACTCCCACAGATTGTCCCCTGCCCCCACCAACACAAACAAGTCTTAGCACCCCCCTAATACAAAAACCATATCTTAAAAATTGTTTTTTAGGCCGGGCGGTGGTGTCACACACCTGTAATCCCAGCACTCTGGGAGGCAGAGGCAGAGAGGCAGGCGGATTTCTGAGTTCGAGGCCAGCCTGGTCTACAGAGTGAGTTCCAGGACAGCCAGGACTACACAGAGAAACCCTGTCTCAACAAAACCAAATCCAAAAAACCAAAAAAAAAAAAAATTGTTTTTTAATCAGTTCTTTTTTGACAGGAGCTGCCTCAGAACTCCTGATCTTCCTCTCTTCTTCTCCCAAGTGTATAGTAGACACGGTCCACTTCACATATGTCATAAACTTTCCGTCTTAGCCTTTCCTTTCTGCCCCCTCCTGAGAGGAATTGATGTCCCCTTCTAGTTTCCATAGGTACCAGGCATGCATGTGGTGCACAGACCTATATGCCGACACAACACCCAAACATATAAAATAATCAAACAACAACATCAAAAGCCTCATGCAGTGAGTGGCACACACCTTTAATCTCAGCACTCTGGAGGCAGAGGCAAGCAGATCTCCAAGTTCCAGGCCAGCCTGGCCAGAGCTACACAGAGAGATCCTGTTTTGAAAAATCAAAAAACCAAACAAAACACAGAGTTGGCTCAGAGAATCAGGGTCTTTGTTGCCACGTCTCACAGGCTAAGTCTGCTCTGTGGGATCTGCATGGTGGAAGGGGAGACTGACTCCTGCCCATTTTCTTCTGAATTCCATGTGTACCTGTACCGGGATACTTACTCAACCACCTACCCCAACTCCACAACAAATTTAAACATTTAAGGATGAAAAGGGAAGTGTTGGTGTGGGGGCCTTACACGCCCGTGCATTGCTGGTGGGAGTGCACAGTGGGGCAGCCACCAAGAGAGCTGCGCACAGTGGGGAAAGCATCTGGAGGTTTCAAAGGGATGACGGAGCCTCTCCAGTACTATGCAGCTCTGCTCTTAAGGCCTGCAGTGCACAGACAGACACACACACACACTCACACAAGATGCTCAGGGCAGCATTACCACAGCAGTCCCCTAGGGAATGCACTGCAGGCCTGATCCACCCTGCACGGACATTGAAATCCAGGAGCTGAGTGACGGCGAGCAGACACAAAAGGCCCAAGGTGTCTGTGTAATCCTGCTAGTGACAAATGTCCAGTATAGGCCAATCTTCAGGAACAGGAAGCAGATGAGGGCTGCCAGGAGCAGGGGAGAGGTGTGGGGTGTGGCTGAGGAGGCCCAAACTCCCTCTGGGAGTGAGATGTAGTGGAATTAAATAGATGATGGTTGGACTGCCTATGTTTTAAATTTTTTAAATTAAATTTAATTTTTTGTTATTTATTTTTATTTTATATGCATTGGTGTTTTGCCTGTACGTGTGTCTATGTGAGGGTGCCGGATCACATGCACCTCAAGTTACAGATGGTTGTGAGCAGTCCTATGGGAACAATGACTGACACAGGTCCTCTGGAAGAGCAGTCAGTGCTCGTAACCACTGAGCCATCTCTCCAGACCCTTAGTTTATTTTATAGTTTTGGTTTTGTTATCGCTGTTGTCTGAGACAGAGTCTTACTCTGTAGTTTTGACCGGTCTTAAACTTAGAGAACTGCCTGCCTCTGCCTCCCAAGTGCTGGGATTAAAGATGTGTGCCATCAGACATGGTATTTTTATTATTTTTAATTATATGTGTGTGGGTCTGTGTGTTCATAGAGTGCATAGAGTGCAGATGCCCAAGAGCAAGAGGCACCTAATGCCCAGTCACCTGTGGCTATGAACTCGCAGATGTGAACCCTGGGAACTGGGCACAGGTCTTCTGTGAGAGCAGACTGCACCCTTAACTCCTCCCTAAATTGTCTGAAATTACATCTATTTGTTTGTCTGTTTGTTTGTTTGTTCAGTGTGTGCGTGTGTGTGTGTGTGTGTATGTACACATGTGTGTGAATACATGTGCAGGCCATAGAACAACTTTGTAGAATTCGTTTTTTTTTTTTCCTTCTACCATTGTGGATCCCAGGGATTGAACTTGGGTATCAGGCTTGGAAGGAAACATCTTTACCTGTTGAACTATCTTGCTGGCTCCTTTTCATTTAATCTAATATTTAATTTAGTTATTTAAAAAAAATAATCTCAATGTATAGTTAATGCTGGCCTGAAACTTGTAGCAATCCTCCTGTCTCAGCGTCTTGAGTGCTGGAATGACAAGCTTGAAGCAGCACACCTTTGATCCATTGGATTTTATCCTCACTAGGTCCAAAGGGACCCATTTGGTCCGGCTGCCGGCTGGCTGGAGGGCGGGTCGGAGGGCGGGTCGGCAGCAGGCCAGGCTGCCCACCTGGTGCATTGAGTTGTGCTCACAAAGAGTTCCAATGTGGTGTGCCGGCTCCAGCCTCTGATTCAGGGTGCGCCACGCTGCTTGGAGATGCCGTACAGAAAGGAATGGTGGCGGCCTGCCGGGGGTGTGTGTAATGTGGTTGTCAGTTCCCAGACACACAGGGGTGTGTGTAATGTGGTTGTCAGTTCCCAGACACACAGGGGTGTGTGTAATGTGGTTGTCAGTTCCCAGACACACTACGTAACTACATAACGGGGACTTCAGTGCCCAGTGACCCTCAGGACCATTGCTACCCCAAAGGGGGCCACTATAGGATGCTTCCAGTTCCCTTGGGTACCAACCTGGATGCTAAGCTATCTTCTATGTCTGCTCTGGCTCTTGGATGTGGTCCAGCCTAGAGTCCCACTTAACACGGCAGAGGGGTAGAAGGGGTGGCAGTGGGGTTTCTGGGGGGAGACTGAAGAACTTCATGCATAGTGCGTGCTTGGTCACACTGACCTTTTCAGTGTGTGTGTGTGTGTGTGTATGCATGTGTGTGTGTATGTCTCTGTGTGTATGTGTGTCTCTGTGTGTGGTAAAAATGTATAGAAGCTGGAATAATGGCTTAGATTGTTCAGTGGTTAAGAACATAATTTGCACTTCCAGATGTGCAAGCTCTGGTTTCCAGCACACACATCTGGAGGCTTAAAACCACGTGTAACTCCAGCTCCAGGAGATCAGATGTACTCTTCTGGACTCCAGGCACATACTCAAAAATCTAAAGAATTTAATGTCTATATTATTCAAGATTAACAATGGATAATAATAAAGTAGAGTTATAGCATTATGCTAGAATACTTTTTATTTATGCAAAACTGGTGGTGGACTAAAATCCTGCACTCAGGAGGCAGAGGCAAGGTGCATTTCTGTGAGTTCAAAGCCAGTCTTATCTCTGTAGTGAGTTTCAAAAGAATCATGGCTACATAGAAAGACCCTGACTCAAAGCCAAAACAGAACAAAAGAAGCTTAGGTGTCAGGGGAGAGAGGTATCTCTGGGGAGATGGTGCAGCGGCTAGAGAGGTAGCTGCTCTCCCAGAGGACCTAGGTTTGTTTTCTAGCACCCAATGGCAACTCACAGCCATTTGTGTTGTGATTGTCATGCAGCTCCAGAAAGACCACACCAGGCCAAACAGTTCCATGTAAGGTTTATTGAGAGAGAGAAGGACAAGGTGGCAGTGGAAAGAGAAGGGGTGGAGAGAGAGAGAGAGAGAGAGAGAGAGAGAGAGAGAGAGATCAGAGGGGCCTTCCCTGATATATGGATGGTGATGTAGCCACAGGTAAAGGTGGGAGGTGAGCCAAGTGGATTCTGGGATTATGGTGGCTGTTGCCTTGGCAACAGGTGTGAGGGTAGCGCTGTCACCTCTGTGATGTCACGGGTTTCAGAGGTCCTGATACCAACAATCTGTAATTGTAGTTATAGATCTGACTCTTTTCAAACCTCGGTATACTTCACACACGTGGTACACAGGTATACACACAGGAAAAACACATATACACATAAAATAAATAATGTCCCCTCCCCTAAAAAAAAAGCCCTTAGAAGTTGGGGTTGGGGAGGGCTCAGCAAGTAGAGTGTATGCTGCACAACTCTAAGAACCAGAGCCCTGGCACCTGTGTAAATGCCAGGGGTGTGGCAGCCCCTTGCAACCTCAGCACTCTGAGGACAGGATCCACGGAGCAGGCTGGCCCGTTAGACCAGCTGAGCAGGCGAGCCTGGCTTCTAGTGTGACCTAAGGCCCTGCCCCGTGTGCAGTGCAAAGGGCAACTGAGGAGGATCTGCCTCTGGGCTTCACATGTGTACATGGCCTGGATTTGTGTACACACTTCACACACATGGATGCCTGCAATAGAATAAGTCATAACTTAGGAATTTTTGTTTCCGTTTGCTGTTTCTAGACTGTGATGGACCACAGATAGCTAGAACCCCAGAGAGCAGATGGCATGGAGTCACGGTCCATCCTTGGATTACATGTGGATTACACGTGGATTACATGTGGATTACATGTGGATTACACGTGGATTACATGTGGATTACATGTGGATTACACGTGGATTACATGTGGATTACACGTGGTGTTTCTGATCTTCTGGCCAGCATGAGCGATGTGACTTGGAATACACAGGCATCTCTGTGTGAACATAGACTCATCCCTCTAACTTCACCATTCTCTTTTGAAAGTCTTGCTAAGGGGCCCAGGTTACTCTGGACCATGCAGTCAGCCCCAGCCCCTGAATGCCTGGGATTACAGGTATGTGCCACCATGTCACCACACTGGGGTAGCCAAGGCTGGCAAAGAACAAACGTTGGCTTCCATTCTTCTGCCCCAACGGGTGAGCAAACTGACCTGTGTCATGAGTCCAGTTGGCACGGACTGGCCTTGAACTTGTGACAGTGCTTTATCTTAGACTTCCAAACTGTCTGTCCATGTGTCTGTTTGTGTGTCTCTCTCCTTCCTCCCCACCTCACCCCCTGCACCTCTTGATAGGATTTCACTGTGCAGCTCTGGCTGTCCTGGAACTCACTGTAGACCAAGGTGACGTTGAATTTATAGAGACCTGCCTGCCTCTGTTTCAAGTGCTGGGACTAAAGGCATGTGCCACCAGGACTAAAGATGCGTGCCACCACCTCCAGGCTCTTGATCTTCTCTTAAGGGACATACTTGGTCCACTTTTCATAGTGAGGATTGCATGTACACAGCACTACTTGGGAACATGGCTCAGGGGTGGAGCCCCTGCCTAGAATCCCCCAGTGAGGGACTGGGAGCATGGCTCAAGGGTGGAGTCCTGCCTAGAATCCCCCAGTGAGGGGCTGGTGAAGTGGAAACTTCTAGTTCTTTGGAAAGTCAGTTATGCCAAATGATGTTTTGCTGGGGCACACAGGTGAAAGGAGATATTTGCTAACACAAATACATGAAAGACTGTCTTCCTGAGGCAGACACAGGTTGTTTGGATATAGCAGACACTTGAAAGGACACTTGATGAACAAGTATAAATACGACCCACAGACAGTGGGAGTCCAGCACTGAGCCTTGTTGGGTTTGCTCCACCTCACTATTCTTCAGCAAAGACGCGCACATATTGGTTCACCATACATAGCTCAGCTTGTGATAAATCAGCTTGCTGCTTCTGCGGCCTTGCCTCAGGTAGATGGGTGAGCCTGGCGGTTCCTTCAGGATTCAACTACAACTGCCCGGTATCTGCTTGCTGAAAAAACTGTAGCTGTTGGTTTGTGTCTGGTGTTTGCCTGCCTAGAGGACTGGTGCAGCTATGGAGTCGTATTTGGTGTTTGCTACAGGACTGTACTGTTGCCCAAGAAGATCAAGCTTGCTCCCAGACCCTGGGTCTACAGCCTGTGGCCCATGGCGGTTTGGGATCCCAAGTGGTGCGCAGCACGTCCTGGCCTCTGTTTCTCTTCCTCACACTGGCCTGCTCTCTACTGCAGCTGGGCGAGGCCCGGGCATCTCCAGGGCTGGCAGCAGAGGCTCTCTTGCGTAAGTCCTGAGCTGATTTTTTGAAAACCTCCCCCGCCCCCTCCCTCTGCCAGAAGATTTTCCAGCGTCATCCAAGCTCCCAGCTGTAGGAGGAGTTGAGGCTTGTTTACAAGTTTCTATCAGAACACTGTGTTTGAAAGCCAAGGCAGGATCTGTGTGTGCCTTTGAATGTGGAAAACATGCTATTTCAGAGGGAAATAAAAGGAAAATGAAACAGAAACCTCTTGGCGGGTTGAGCAATTTTCTGTTTTTTTTTTGTTTTTTTTTTTTTTTTTAGTATTTTTAAAATCATAATATACATTTATTTTGTGTCTGAAGCAAGTGTCAGAGCAATGGCCTGAGCTTAGTCCCAGCACTGTGTGTGTGTGTTTATGGGTTTTATTGTTGTTTTGTTTACTTTTCTGGTGGCGGGTCTTTTATAGCCTAGCTGGTCTCAAACTCACTATTTAGTCCGAGCTGACCCCTAGCTCATAGCAATCCTGCTGCTTTATCCTCCTGAATGCTGGGATACCAAGCGTAAGTGACCAAGTCCTAGCCGGGCGTGGTGGCGCACACCTGTAATCCCAGCACTCTGGGAGGCAGAGGCAGGCGGATTTCTGAGTTCGAGGCCAGCCTGGTCTACAGAGTGAGTTCCAGGACAGCCAGGGCTACATAGAGAAACTCTGTCCCCAAAAAACAAAAACAAACAAACAAACAAAAAGACCAAGTCCTTGCAGGAGAGTTTTGAGTTTTGTTTGAGACTGGGTCTCTTGTAGTTCAGGCTCACATGTTAGGTTAGGATGACCTTGAACTCCAATCCCCTGCCTCAGTCATTGCTGGGCCAGGCTGGCAGGTGTGCCGCACAGCCAACCATGCTCGGGGATCCTGTTAGGGGCTGTCACTCACTGCTACAGAGCAGAGCCCGTTCTCCCCTGTGCTCCCCATGGCACAGCGCTTGGCCGGAACTGGAGGTGCAGCCCAAGTGGCATGGCTCCTGGTGCCTTGGAAGGGAATGTTCTGGAACATATTAGGTTTCTCCTGGCAGGCTGACAGCTATGCCCCTTACCCCTGTGCCACAGGAATATGTGGTAAAGAAGGACAAATGGCTCCTTTTCTCAAGTCGGGGTGTGTGTTCCTCCAACACTTAAAATAGCCAGGGGTCACTGCAGACCCAAGTCAACAATCAGGTTTTTCTTGAGATATCAAAAAAAAAAAATCTTTCCACTGAAAGAGGGCAGTTTTTAAAACTATGTGCAGTAAGGGGAGAGGTTTTTTTTTTTTTTCCTTTCTGGAATAGATGGCCTAAAGTAAAAAATGGTCTCTGTGTGTATGTGTGTGTGTGTGTGTGTCTGTCTGTCTGTCTGTGTGTGTCTGCGTGTGTGTATGTGTATGTGTGTGTCTGCATGTGTGTCTGTGTGTCTGCGTGTGTGTGTGTGTGTGTGTGTGTGTGTGTGTGTAGAGGGAGAGAGAATTTGGTGAAGGAGTGTAGAATAAAACAACTAAAGGTGTCTGGGGTGCGCGCGCGCGTGTGTGTGTGTGTGTGTGTGTGTGTGTCTGTGTGTGTGTGTCTGTGTGTGTCTGTGTGTGTGTCTGTCTGTCTGTGTGTGTCTGTGTGTGTGTCTCTGTGTGTGTGTGTCTGTCTGTCTGTGTGTGTGCATGTGTGTCTGTGTGTGTGTGTCTGTGTGTGTGTCTGTCTGTGTGTGTGTGTGTAGAGGAGAGAGAATTTGGTGAAGGAGTGTAGAATAAAACAACTAAAGGTGTCTGGGGTGCGTGTGTGTGTGTCTGTGTGTGTGTGTCTGTGTGTGTGTGTGTCTGTGTGTGTGTGTCTGTGTGTGTGTCTGTCTGTGTGTGTGTGTGTGTCTGTCTGTCTGTCTGTGTGTGTGCATGTGTGTCTGTGTGTGTGTCTGTGTGTGTGTCTGTCTGTGTGTGTGTGTGTAGAGGGAGAGAGAATTTGGTGAAGGAGTGTAGAATAAAACAACTAAAGGTGTCTGGGGTGCGTGTGTGTGTATGTGTGTGTGTGTGTGTCTGTGTGTGTGTGTGTCTGTGTGTGTGTGTCTGTGTGTGTGTGTCTGTGTGTGTGTCTGTCTGTCTGTGTGTGTCTGTGTGTGTGTCTCTGTGTGTGTGTGTGTGTCTGTCTGTCTGTCTGTCTGTGTGTGTGCATGTGTGTCTGTGTGTGTGTGTCTGTCTGTGTGTGTGTCTGTCTGTGTGTGTGTGTGTAGAGGGAGAGAAAATTTGGTGAAGGAGTGTAGAATAAAACAACTAAAGGTGTCTGGGTCTGGGCAGTTGTGGTATGCCCCTTTAATCTCAGCACTTGGGAGGTAGAGGTGGATGGATCTTTGTGAGTTCAAGATCAGCCTACTCTACATAGCCAGTTTCAGGGCAACTAGGCCTACATAGTGAGACCCTGTCTCAAAACACCAAAAGAAAAAAGAAAAAAAATCCAAACCTTAACTAAAAGTAGACTGAAGACATATGCTGAGTCCTTGGAAGACCTTTGAACTTTATGGGTCAATAATATCACTACTACTTTATAATACATGGGGGAAACTGGGACACAGACAATCCTCAGCTGAGCCCAGACTTTGTTTCTTTGTGTGTTCTTTTTACAATTATTTTCATGTTGTTGTATCTGTGAATGTTTGAGTGTGGAGAGCAGAGGACAGCTTGCAGGAGTCAGTTCTCTCCTTCCATCGTGTGAGTCCTGGGAACTGAACTCAGGTCCTCAGGCTTGGTGGCAATCACCTCTGCCTGCTGAGCCCTCTCACTGGCCTGATTCTGTCTGGAGGAATAGATCTACATAACATAGGTCGCCCAGGCGGATGTGATGTTCCCAATGTTCCTGCCTCAGCCACCTGGATGAACAATAAAAGCCGATTTCTTTTTCTTTTTCTTTAAGACTTTTTATTTTTAATTATGCATATGAGTGTGTGCCACATGCATGCAGTGTCTATGGAGGTAGAGACGCCAGTTCCTCTGGAGCTGGGGTCACAGGCAGATGTGACGCACTCTGCCCAGGTGCTCTTAACTGCACGCCCATCCCCCAAGGTGCTACAGTGAATCTTAAAACACGAATGTGCACCAGATATTGCACAGAACAAGATACACACAGCTCTTCTGTTGACTGACAAAACAGGTACCTCAGGCCAGTGTTGGGTGTCTTTGTTCCCAGATACTTGAGAGCCAGAGTTGGGGAGATTGTTTGGGCCAGGAGTTCAGGGGTGGCTTGGGCAAGTAGCACAGTTGGAAAATTTAAAATTTCCAGATTTTCATAAGCCCTAAAACTTTCCTCCCCCTGAATTTATCCATCTGCCGGTCTGTCTTTCTAGCTATCCATCCATCTGTCTATCTGTGCTTACACCCAGACACTCAGCTGCCCACCCCACTACCTTCTCATCCCCCCCCCCCACTCTCAGCCATGCATCCACCGGTCAAATCCATCCATCCACCTTCTGTCCACACAGCCTGCCCTCCCCCTGCTCATCACTTACACACCTATCCCTCTGTCATGTTTGGGATGGAGTCTGGCTGTGTGGTCCAGGCTGGTCTGAAACTCCTGGGCTCAAGAAATCCTTCTGCCTCAGTTTCCTAAGCAGCTAGGACTGCAAGTACGTACTACTTCTAAGTCATATTCTTCCAGGTTCCCCGTACCAGCCCTGGGCACCACCTGTGTCGGAGAGAATTGGCAGCATCATCCTCCCCACCCTGCCCGCCCCACCCAGCCCTTCTCCCTGGGATGCGGACCCTGCTCCATCAGTACAGCCCTGGCTGGATAAACCCAGGGCCTGAGTCCAGATCCCAGCTCTCACACGGCACCTGGTCTGCAGCTCATTTTTCACACCAGCACTGCACTGGGAAGGTAGAGACAGAATCCCTGGGGCTCCCTGGCCCATGGAGCCTGGCCAGCTGCCTCAGGTTCCACGAGTGACCCAGAGGCAAAAGACAAAGTGTAGGGTTGCCCAGATGGCTCAGCACTGAAAAGAAGGGTGTGTTATGGCCAAGCACCTTGGCACACACCTATGATCCCAGCACTGGGAAAGCAGAAACAGGTGGGTAAGGTGTTTGTGAGTTTGAGGTCTACGGTGTAAGATGCTGTCTCATGGGAAAGCAAAAGAGGAAAAACGAAGGAAAGCAAGCATTGCTCTTACACATGAGCCAAGGTCAATTCCTACCACCCAGCACCCAGTACCCAGCACCTAACACCAAGCATCCAGCACCCAGAATCCAGCACTCAGCACCCAGCACCTAACACCAAGCATCCAGCACCCAGTATCCAGCATCCAGCACCCAGCACCCAGTACATACCTTCTGACCTTGAGTACCAGGCATGAACATGGTGCACAGACATACACACAGGCAAAACACATTAAAAAAAATCAACAATTTCTAATTGATTAACATGTTTTTATTGTGCATATGCACATTGTAAACTGGTTCAGTCCAGTTAATGTATAAATGCATTTTGTCATAGCTATCATTAAAAAATATTCATTTTAGCCAGGCGTGGTGGCGCATGCCTGTAATCCCAGTACTTCGGAGGCAGAGGCAGGTGGATTTCTGTGTTCAAGGCCAGCCTGGTCTACAGAGTGAGTTCCAGGACAGCCAGGGCTACACAGAGAAACCCTGTCTCAAAAAAATAAAACAACAACAAAAAAAAAATTCATTTTATCCAGGCAGAGTGGCATAGGCCTTTAATCAGAGTGTCTGAGTTTGAGGTTAGCTTGGTCTACATAGGGAGTTCCAGGACATCTGGAGCTACACAGAGAGAACTTGTCTAAAACAAAAACAAAATTTTATTTTATGTGTACCTGTGTTTTGTGTGCACATATGTATAGGTACCAAGTGCCCACAGAGGACATTGGGAGCCCTGGAACTGGAGTCACAGACAGAGGGATCGAAGCTGTGGGTATTGGTAACTGAACCTGGGCCCTCCTGAAAAGGAACACGTGCTCTTAATCCCCCAGCTGTCTCTCCAGCTCTACAGCCATCATTAAACAATACTTTAAACTGGGCAGTGATAGCATGGCACCCACACACTCGGGAGGCAGAGGCAGGCAGATTTCTGAGTTCCAGGCCAGCCTGGTCTACAGAGGGAGTTCCAGGCCAGCCTGGTCTACAGAGAACCCTTGTCTTGGAAAACCAAAACCAAAATAAAATAAAATAAAAACAAATTAACAGTTCTTTGTCACAGGCAGATATGTTGGAGATAAGACCCTCCCCACACACCTGCCTCCCACCTCACAAGCTCAGTTACTGCTGTGCCCACATGTGTGGGTGTGGGGCTCCCCCTGGAGCTAGTGCCCTACCTGAAGAGAGGCCGCCTCTCCCCCCACGCCCCCGCCATGCTGGCATGCATGTCTGCGAGCTGGTCTGTACAGATCTTCATCCATCTTCCACTCTGCTTTTCAAAAATACGTGGCACAGCTGGGGATGTGGCGCTGGGGGTAAAATTACAAATGTGAGTTCAAATCCCCAGTGCCTGGACTTAGCTGGTAGAACAAACCTGTAACCCCAGACCTCTTGGGGGTGCGGGGAGATGGAGATGCACACAGGGGAGACAGTGTAGACCCCGTGTAAAGAAGATGATCTTTCAGAATCAGCAGTCAAGGCTCTCCTCTGGCCTGCGTGCTGTGGACATGGACACGCACACAGCACACACGGGAGGGAAGCTGGGCACAGGAAGGACTGCTGACCTCACAAGCCTGGAGTTAGACCCTCAGCACTGCACACATCAGCTGTGGTGGTCTGTGCCTGTCATGCCAGGACCCAGGAGGCAGAGGCAGGAGGATCAGGAATTGTAATGTCATTGTTGGTCCCATAGGGAGTTCAAGGGCAGCTTAGGCTACATGACACCCTGTACAAAAGAAAAGATGGCATCAAATCAGTCATCTCTACATAGCTTCTTTAAATTGCTTGTCCCAGCTCCCTGTCACAAATCCTTTGAGCAGGTCATAGCTCAGCCACAGATAGGGGATACTGACTTTTGAGTTAGATGGACTGAGTAAATGATTTCATCTCTCTGAGCCTCAGTTTCTCCCAGGTGGAGACAGTGCTGCCTCCCGGAGGCCCTAGTCTGATACCAAAATCAGCATTCATCCAAGGCCAGCCTTAGAGACTAGTCCAGAGTGCAGGGTCCCTGGGACATCTGGAGGGCTCTAGAACTCTCCCTGGAAGCCTGGACCCCTGTTTGGTTCACACGAGAATTACAGCTCCTGAGCAGAGCATGGCAATGAAATTGTGGAGAAGGCAAAGTAGGCTTCCCTGCTGTGGCCAGGGGGTCACTTCAGGACAAACCTGCGCCCTGGGAATGCCCGTGTCAGACAGAAAGATGCCTGAGGAACACAGAGTCACAGTAACAGAGCTAGGGAGACAAAACATACCAGAGGAATACAGAGATACCATAGAGAACAGAGACATTTGCAGAGATGGAAACACTACAAAGAGACAGCGAGACGGTAGAGATAGAGGTGGAGGCGACAAAAACAGAGAGAGCAAGAGAAGTAGGGCAGGATAGGGGTACACGCAGGCAGGCAGAGAACTTGGGGTATCCACACTGCCTGGGAGAGCCTGACGTTTTAGATATAACCCTTGTTCAAAAGGTAGAACTCCTGCCCAGAATCCCCCAATGAGGGACTGGGGGCGTGGCTAGGGTGGGGCGTGGCTAGGGTGGGGGCGTGGCTAGGGTAGAGCGGCTGCCTTGAGCAGGCCACTCCAGGCAGGGGCTCACTCCTCAGACTGAGCACTACTCCTCAGTGTTTTTCTCCTTTACCTGAGTGTTGACTCTGTCTCGAGGTCACTCGTGTGCTAATACTGATCATTTGTCGTCATTGGGCCTGTCTAATAGCTACAGGGGCAGACACTGTGTAGGAATCTACAAGCCTGGTACTCAGGTCACAGAGGCAGGAGGATTGCTGCAAGTCCAAGGCCAACCAGAGCTCTACAGTGAGACTCTGACTCACAGAGTCAGTGCCAAGAAAGACCAAACGAAAACACCCCATACCACCACTTAACCCACAAGTCAGCTTTACCTGTCTCAGGAACCAGCACAGCTTAAAGAGCCTGAAGATTGTCCAGCCCTGTGCTCCCTCGTGGCCATGTGAAAGTTTTGTTTTACTATTTTGTTTTATTTTTGAGCAGAGTCTCACAGAACTCAGAGTGGTCTCCAGGGCACTATGTAGCTAAGGGTGAATTTTATCCCCTAATTCTCCTGTGTTATCACCCATATGACAGACCAGCCTGTGTCACAACACCTGATTTAGCAACTACTGTCATTCTTAGTTCCTGGAGGAGGAGGAAGTAGGACCAGAATTCGAACTCAGGCCCAGCTGTGAGGCACTGTAGAGTTGCTGCCAAGCCCAGATTCCCCCGTGGCTGAGTTCTTGTCTTGGATAGATTTCGGTGAAATCCCCATATCCTTCTGTGAGTGCTTCCCTGCTGTGAGTGCTGGAAGGGACCAGTATGCTTGGCTCTGTCCCAGGCAGGACGCCCGCCTGCTGGGCTCAGCCTGCCACCTGCTCAGCCTGGAGTCCCGTCCGTCCGTGCGGCCGGCCTGACAGCTGAGCTCTGAAGGAACGGGACCCTCTGCACTCTTTATATACTGGGGTTATTTTTAACCTCAGCTCTCAGTGCATTACGGAGTTTCCTCTCCCCAGTGCGCAGGAAGGCCTGCTTGGCTGTGCTTCCTGTGAACACGAGGCCCTAGGATGACTGAGAACAGCAGCCTGGAGACTGCGTGACTCCGAGAGGGGAAAAATGAGAAGAACCTGGCTCCCTTTCAAACCCTTTAGCTTGCAGCTGCTGCCAGGTCCACACAGCTCAGACGTCAGCTACAAACTAGCCGGGCTGAGCCCAGGTCCCCAGATACAACCCCTCCCTTCAAAAATCGTAGAAAAATGCATTGCTGGCCGCTTTTTTTAATGCCCTGCTTTTATTCACTTATTTTTACTGAGGTTCAATTCATAGAAAGTCAACTGGGCCGTTATAAAGTCCCTGCTACTGGGCTGGCGACATGACTCAATGACTAACGGAGCTTGCCACCAAGGCTGATGATCCTAGTTTGATCCCAGAGACCCACGTGGTAGAAGGAAAGAAGTGACTTTCGCAAGTTGTCTTCTGACCTCCACGTGTGTGTGCCGTGACACACACATACTTGCACATACTAAAATAATAAGTAAATATAATGAAATATTAAAGTCTGTGGTCCTAGTGTCCCTTAAGATGCTCACAGAGTTTCTCATAGCTGTCTAGTTCCAGTGTATTTTTATCATTGTCTAAAGGAAGCCCTGGTCCTATTAGCAACTTCCTATTCTCCCCTTCCCCCAAGCCTTGGCATCTACTAACCTGTGCTCTCTCCTGGGACCACACAGCCCTCTGTGGGTCTTCTGAGTCCCGATGGTAATCTTCTCCAGGCTCCAGGGTAGCATCTTGGCTTGGGAGTTACCTCTCCTCACACACAGGGCCTCCTAGGCCCATCTTGAATCTTTCAGCATCCCTGATTCCCTCAGACTAAAGCCCAAATTCTAGGGCTTTTCACGTCTGGATCCAAGTTTCCTGGGGCCCTTGAGTCTTGCTCCCTCGGACTGTACACTGAAAGGCCCCCTCAGACCCACGTGCCTTTGGATGTGACAATCACAGCTGAGCAGCCCTGAGTGTGGAGCCTCCAGGTGAGGTCATCAGCTCTGACCAAAGACTTTGGGGGTCCACTAGACCCCATTCAGATCATAGCTACAAATATGGAACTGCTAATGCAGAAAGTGACGTCAGAGGACACTAGAGCAGCCACCCACAGGGGGAATATAGTAGTGTGTTCCTGTGAACTTGGCCCTCTGGAGGCTGAGGCAGGAGGATTGCAGGTTCCAGACTGGTTGGCCCTTCTCTAATCCCTACCCCAAAATATCTAGAAGCAGGGGCTGGGGCTAGTGCTCACCACACAAGCATGAAGACCTGATGCCCGTGGTGCAGGAGGGCCCGTGGGCCGCTGGTAACCAGCCTGGTTGACTTAGTAGGGCCCAGGGCCCAGTGAGACACTGCCAGGAAAACGAGGCAGATGCCCCTTGAGGATCGGCACTTGAGGTTGGCCACTGGGCACTGCCCACACACACATCTACGCACACACAAACGAAAGACTGGGAGTGGCCAGGAGCCTCTCTGAAGGTTGGTGTGTACAGAGGAGACCCCATGCTGGGCGCTCACCAGGACTCACCTGGCCCCAGGGTGAGCACACACTCATCTTGATCATCTGATGAGACCAGAGCAGACATAGATCACCTGCAAGCCTCAGTTTCCCAATCTGTGCTCTCTGGGGGCAGCTCCGGATCCTGGCTTTTGTTTAGTGCTCGTCCTCCCTCCCTGCCCACCCCCCTCTTTGAGACAGGGTCTCACTGTGTAGCTCTGGCTGTCCGCGAACTTACTGTATAAACCAGACTGGCCTCAACTCACCTGAGCCTTTGCCTCCTGAGTGCTGGGGTTAAAGGTTCTGCTTAATTTCCTTTTTGGAAAACAATTGTTTTTATTGTATTATATATACATTTTCCCCATGTACATTGACCACATCCATCTTCCTTCCTGCTTCCCACCATGTCTCCAGCCCAGTTTCATGCCCTCTTTTTTTTTTTTTAAAGATTTATTTATTATGTATACAGCAGTCTCCTACATGTATACCGGAAGGCCAGAAGAGGACACTAGATTTCATTAAAGATGGTTGTGAGCTACCGTGTGGTTGCTGAGATTTGAACTCAGGACCTTTGGAAGAGCAGGCAGTGCTCTTAAACTCTGAGCCATCTCTCCAGCCCTCATGCCCTCTTTTTATTTGCTAAAAATTAATTTATTTATTTAGAGACAGGGTTTCCCTGTGTAGCCCCAGCTGTCCTATAACTCGCTCTGTAGGCTGCCTTGAACTAGGAGATCCACCTGCTTCTAGGTTTAAAGCTGTGTGCCACCACCTCCCTATTTATTAATTTCTGATAACCCTCAGAGTTCAGTTTGTGTATTCCATATGCACAGAGTGTGTGACCATACACAGGGGCTTGTGCCACCTCCCAGTGGCCACCTCCTACCAGGAGAGTGACTGTCTCAGCAGCTGTCAAGGGCCTGTGGTTTCTCCCATTGGGGTTAGGCCTTTGGACCCCTCCCTCCCCAATGAATGCTGAAATCTCGACTAGCTTGATCATGTGTGCATGAATGTATGGGTGGTGTGTGTGTGTGTGTGTGTGAGAGAGAGAGAGAGAGAGACAGACAGACAGACAGACAGAGACAGGGACAGAGACAGAGACAGAGACACAGAGAGTGGAGAACGTGCAGGAGTCACTTCAATTCTGGGCATCCCCCTCTCCTGACTCCTGACTGGCACACTCGGGTGTCTTGGTAGCAAGGTAGACAGATTCCGGTGTCTTTTATTTGCCTCTTCCCAGGGGCCTGTATTAATGGTTTGTGCTCCCATGACTTGGCTGGAATCATTTTTTTTGGATTTGGTTTTTTCGAAACAGGGTTTCTCTGTGTAGCCCTGGCTGTCCTGGAACTCACTCTGTAGACCAGGCTGGCCTCGAACTCAGAAATCCACCTGCCTCTGCCTCCCAGAGTGCTGGGATTACAGGCGTGCGCCACCACCGCCCGGCTTGCTGGAATCATTTTAAATGACAAAGTCATTGATGGGATTGATGGGGATGCCTAGGGTCATGCAAAGAACCTTCTCAACCCGAGCACTGCCAGCCTTTTTCAGAGCTGGACTGGGAGGTTTTCTGGTGGGTGGACGAAGTTAGCACTGTTCCTTGTCAAGACAGCTGACAAATGTGGACAGACTCGGGGCTCACACAGCTACAGGACATTAGCTGTACTCTCAATGTAGCTCAGGTGGTGAGGCCACACGTCTTTACACTCTTCCTTTGTGCTGTGCTGGGTACAGAAGCCATTAACCCCCAGCCCCTCACTGGGGACCCTAGGCAGAGCTCCACCCCTGAGCTACGCCCCCAGCCCCCTCACTGGGGGATTCTAGGTGGGGCTCCACCCCTGAGCCACGCCCCCAGCCCCTCACTGGGGGATTCTAGGCAGGGCTCCTCCCCTGTGCCACACCCCCAGCCCCTCACTGGGGGATTCTAGGCAGGGCTCCACCCCTCTGTCACGCCCCCAGCCCCCTCACTGGGAGATTCTAGGCAGGGCTCCACCCCTGTGCCACGCCCCCAGCCCCTCACTGGGGGATTCTAGGCAGGGCTCCACCCCTGAGCCACGCCTCCAGCCCCCTCACTGGGGATTATAGGACCTCCACTTCCAGCCACACCCCAAGCCCTTTACTAAGAAGAACTCCTTTATATTTCCTTCTATTTTCTACAAAGCGCTGTTGACTCTTTTCTTCTTTGTGACAACTTGATCTCTTTCACTGCCATCTTTTTCTCTGACAAGACAGGAGGAACCTCCAGGAGTAGGAATTATTCAGATACTTCCTGACTTGAGGAGGGTCTGTAAGAGAACAGACAGGACACATTCCTAGGGGTCTTCCTGGAAGAGGTGACCTTGAAGCCAGACCCACAAATATGCTACACTCCTAAGGGCCCAAAGCTGTCATTGACCGTGACAGTCTGTGGGCTCCTCCCCTGAGCTCCTACCCAGAGACAGATGCTCTAGCCCCTGTTCAAAGTTCCCACCAGAAACTGGTGGAGGTCTTTCTGCACGGTGGGCAAACACACCAATGTTCGCATTGTCAAGGACTAACACACCCAGCTTTCTTTGAAGTTCATGGTTTGTAAGCAACAGGATTTGAATCTCTCATTGTCTCACCACAGGCTGTTGAGACGCAGTCACAGGCAGATGTGCTCAGTGGACCCGTCTGAGGGGAGAGAGGGAGAGAGGAGCTATCTGTGGACCTGGGACCTGTCAAGTCTTTTCCTAGAAAGTCTCTGGGGAGAGAATAGAGGGACAGAGTCCCAGTGTCTTTTATCAGTTTTGGGGATCTGTTTACCAGAGTGATCTATGCCCCGTGGGAATGTGGTGAAGGGTGGGTCTTGGCTCCCCTGGAACTCACTACACATCTAGGGATGATTCTGAGCTCCAGATCCCTAGGGCTGGGAGGGCAGTCAGGAACACACCACCATTCTGGATGTGATGGATATTTCAGGAAGGGATGTCTGGTTCCTCAGAGGAGAGATGAAGGGGTGCTGGCGGACACCGATGGCCGGGCACTTCTGTTAACATTGTTCTGCCAGGGTTCTAGGAGACAGCGACAAAGTCTAAACTCTGTACTTAAATATAAGGATGTTCATTTCTGCAATGGAAGTCAGTTCTCTACATGGGTCCAAGGCATTGAACTCAGGTCATCAAGCTTCGTGGCAAAAGTCTGGCCCATCTGGAACTGTCTGGTAGACATTTTTGGAATGTTGTAGACCTCAGGTATCTGGAACCAAGGAACATGAAATTATTTGCCTGGGAGACATTGGCTTCTCGCGTTCCAGGAGTAACCTGTCGTGTCAGCCGTCACTCACAGCCCGCCTCGGTCCCCACCAGCCCCCAAGTCATCCCCATCCTGTGAACTGGCTTGTTCTTCATAGTGTGGGCCTTTTGTGACCGGCTCCTGTCACTCGATGGTGTGCGTGTAAGTGTATGTATGCACGTGTGTCTGCATATGTGCATCTGTGTCTGCATGTGTGCGTGTGTGTAGTATGCATGTATGTGTGTGTCTGCATGTGTGCATCTGTGTCTGCATGTGTACATGTGTGTGGTATGCATGTATGCATGTGTGTCTGCATGTGTGTCTGCATGTGTGCATGTGTCTGCATGTGTGCATGTGTGTCTGCATGTGTGCATGTGTGTCTGCATATACATGTACAGATGGAGGCCTGCAGCTGCTGTAGGTTCTGCCTCCAACGCTCCACTGCCTTTCCTCTTTTTTAATTATAATTTTTATTTTTGTGTGTGAGAGGAGGCCAGCAGAGAGTGTTGGATCCTCTGGAGCTGTGGATACAGGTGGTTGTGAACCTGATGTGGCGCTAGAACTAAACTCAGGTTCTGTGAAGAGCAGCCAGTGCTTCTAACTTTGGAGCTATCTCTCCAGCTTCGGAGTCTAATGCAGGGTTTCCCTTTAATCCCAGAACTCCCCCAGTCTAGATATCCAGCTTGTCATGGACAACCCGGCTCTGTGAATCCTGTGATTATGGGCAGGAACTTACAAGCAGCTGTGACACCCGCCCAGCTTTTACATGGGTTCTGGGGTTCCAATATCTATCTGATCCTTACATGGAATACCATGTTTATTTTTTTTTAAAGAGAAAAGCAATGAGAGAGAGAGAGAGAGAGAGAGAGAGAGAGAGAGAGAGAGAGAGAGAGAGAGAGATTCGTTCTTCCTGTCTCATGTGAAAGGGCACCCCAGTCATCCAAGTACTCTGGAGGCAGCGGCAGAGAATCTCAGTGAGTTTGATACCAGTCTGCTCTTGAGTTTCAAGACAGCCAGGATTGCACAGTAGATGCTATCTCAAAAAACAAATAAGAAAAAAAGAAAGAAAAAAAGAGAGAGGCGGACAGACAGGCAGACAGAGAGACAGAGAGAAGGGGCAGAGGGAAGAAGAATGGGAGGAGGGGCAGACCACTCAGCCGCACTCTCTGGGGCCTGTCCCAGCCCACAGTTCTGTGAACCGAAGCTCTGTGCACATACATGCACACTGCTATATTTGGAAAACATCAAAGAATACTTCTTTTCCTCCAGCTTAGACCTTCCACAAATAACTTAGTGTTAGCTCAAAGGACCAAATATCACACACACCACCATCCCTCACCACAGCCCCTGGGCCTCTTCTCAAGGGGTTGGAATTTGGACAGCTAAGACTGGGCAAAGTTTGTTTAATTACAAAGTCAGAGTTGGCATGAGAGAGGGCTCAGCAGTTGCCAAGGCCGTAAGCTCAGCTCTCCGCATCCACAGCTCCAGGGACTCTGACGCCCTCGTCTGGCCTCTGCGGGCATCAGGCAAGCATGTGGCACACAGACATACATGCAGGCAAAACACCTCCGCACATGACTAAATCTGAAAAATAATTATTCAAAGAAATCCAGAGACAAAGTCAGATGGTGTGTGTGACTTGGGAACAGGGTCGGTCCTGGCTCCAGGGAGTAAGAGGCAGGACAATTGCCACAGCACAGAGCTAACCTGGGCTCCATAGCAGGCACCGTCTCAACACAGCAAGAGCCTGGGGAGGTGGCTCTGGGGAAGAGCACTTGCTGCTCAGGCGTGGGGATCCCGGTTCAAACCCCAGCACAGCACAGAAGCTGGGCTTCGGGGGGTGGGGCATGCCTGTGACGTCACACCGTGGGACGCTGAGCCGGGAGGGGCTGGTGCTGCCCGGTAGCCAGCCTGACTCCAGGGCCAGTGATACACACTGCACACTGCCACAGGGAACAAGGAGAGGGCACTGGAAGAGAACACCTGAACCTCTGTGTGGTGTCAGCCTGTCACTAGCACTCAGGAAGAGGAGGCAGGACCAGGAGTTCAAGATCAGCTTGGGCTACAAAGAAAGCCTGGACTACAGGAGATCCTACCTCAAAACACCAAAACTAAGTAAAACAACAAAATAAATAAAACAACAAAACAAATAAGAGAAGAGAGATAGACAGAGAGAGACACCGAGAGACAGAGAAAAGAACTTCTTGACACAAACCCAGGCAGTGGCTGCCAGCCTTGTAGGGAGTGGGCCGTGCCTGGCATTCTGTGGTGGCTGCCCTGGAGCCCCAGTGACCACAGAAGTCCCCAAGCTGAGCCAAAAATAGTTTTGTCTTTTATTTGGAAAAAAAATCCCAGGGCTAGCAACCGGGCTGAGCCTGCTGCTAAGAGCGGCGGCTGTGAATCTGACCACCAGGGCTCACTTGCTCTCCATGGCTGCCAGCCCTGACCCGGTGCCCTCCCAGCACGGGCGCTAAACACAGCTTCTTTTCTACTTCCATTTGAAGTTTATTGACTGTTTTCTGAGCAAAAACATTTAAAGTTGTGCTGGCTCAAAGAGCCCCGGGAGCCAGCACACTCTGCTCCCAGCTCTTGTACAGAGCTCAGGAGACGGGGTGAGTAGCCTGGACTCCTCCTTCCTGGAGACCCCGGAGATGGCTCAGTTGGTACAACACCTACTTCATGAATGTGAGGACCCGAGTTCAAATCCTGGAGCCTACATTAAAAATTACACCTGATGGCTTGTGTCTTTAATCCTAGTGCTTGGGGGCAGAGACAGGAGGATTCCTGTGGCTCACTGACAGGCCACTGAGTGGCCACCATGCTACAGGCCTGCCTCCACAAGCACACACTTGTGCACACACCTGGATAATGTGCATACAACACACAAAAGCCAGGCTCATGGTGAAGGGGAAAAGGACACCAGTCAAAGACATTAAGAGTATAATCATGTCCTAGGTTTGTCTTATTTTTTACTGTTTACTGTTATTTTGGGGACATAGTATGACTGTCCTGAAACTCACTATGGAAACTAGGGTGCTTGAAACTCAGCAATCTGACTGCCTCTGCCTCCCAAGTACTGGGATAAAGGTGTGTGCCACCATGCTGTTTTAAATTTTGTTTCTTTAAAAAAAAAATTGGACTTGAGAGATGGCTTAGGGGTTAAAAGCATTGACTGCTCTTGCAGAGGACCTGGGTTTGGGGAGCAGAGACACATGATTGTTCTGGTTCTAATGCTTTGTCTTAATTCTGCCTCTCAAAAGCCAGGATTCCAGATGCTGGGGTCCCTGTCCCCAGTTGGCTTCAAATGGTAATAAAGAATTGCTGTACAGCCAATGGTTAGACAGGGGGATGGAGGCGGGAGTTTTAGATTGTGCAGGCAAGGGATGGGGGAGAGAGAGGAAGAGAGGAGAATCGTCATGATGGGGAAGCAGAAAGATCAAACTAAAAGGCCGATGCCGATGCTGTGTAAGAACCAGGGGAAGTGGGCCTGAGGGTCTACTCGTCCACGTGGGTCTGGGGAATCATAGATGAGAATTAGATCTAGGTCTCTGTCCTCTCCACCCTGGGAGCAGTTCCCCTCACCCCTGAAAATGGCCGCCTGAGCATCTCTCAGCTGTCTGCCGTGGAGTTGAAGCGGCCATAGGTGCCAACAGATGAGGGCCTCAGCAGCTTGGCCTGGCGGCCTCTGACCTCACTTACCCCAAACCAGCGCCGTTTCAAGGGACATCGACACAGCTGCCAAGTTCATTGGCGATGGGGCTGTGACAGTTGGGGTGGCTGGCTCTGAGGCAGGGATTGGGACTGGTTTTGGGAGTCTCATCATTAGCTATGCCAGGAACCCTTCTCTGAAGCAACAACTCTTCTCCTACGCAATTCTGGACATGGGGCTCTATTGCCTAATGGTGGCCTTCCTCGTCCTCGTCTCCAGGTGAAGCATCTGTTCTACTTCCACCGCCCATAGTTCTTTCGTGTCGTCTGCCCTGCCTGGTCCTTTTCCTGTACCTCCCCAAGAAGTCTGGGGAAAGTGCTTGGCTCAGGGTTTGACAGAGAGAAGACAAATAAATACTGTATTAATAAGAAAAAAAAAAGAATTAGATTTCGACAATGTTAACTCAGGAATAATGGAGGGGAGGGTGTGCTAGCCACAGGGAGGTTTAGAGGTGTAGTCAAGGCACATCAGAATTAGCTGGCATGTGTCTTTTATTCGTGAACCCAGAGCTCTTGGGCAGGTGTAGCATGCACAGCCCACTGGGCGTGGATTAACTAATTCACTGCTACTCATGATGGCTCAGGGCCATCTCTAACTCTAGTTCTAGGATTTCCAATGCCCTCTTCTGACTCCCAAGGGCAACAGAAATGCACGCAGTACATAGACATAAATACAGGCAGAACACGCATGAACAGAAAATAATGTACAATTTAAAAATTAGTTATGTTATTTATTGTGTTTAGGAGGTTGGGAGGCTGGGGAGGCAGGCTCGTTCCAGATCTGGTGAAGCTTGTTCCTGGAATATGCAAGCATGAGGACTTGAGTTTGAATCCCCAATAGCCAAGCAAAAGTCATTAGGAGAGGACAGATGTTGGAAATCTCAGTGCTAGGGAGGCTGAGCAGTCCCTGAGGCTCTCTAAACACTCAGTCTCGCTGAACCTGTGAGCTCCAGGTTCAGAGAAACCCTATCTCAAACAATAAGGTGGAGAAAGAGGCAGGGCATCTTCATGACTTCCAGCCACCGGAACTACACAGCAAGACCCTGCCTCGAAGAGCAATCAAAGACACACCAAGATCAACCTCTGACTTTCATGCGTCTACACAATTACACACACATGCACAATGCACACATATATGCAATGCACACCCATGTATGAACATGCAACACACTTGTGTGTGTGTGTGTGTGTGTGTGTGTACAGAGGATTCGTGAATATCAACCTCCTACAAGAGGATACAAAGGTTCCTGATTTGAGACTGGATTAATTACATGTTTCCACCTTTAAACTGCTCTTCAGAATTGGAGTTTGGATCTTTTCTGGGGCACACTCAGGTTGTCCTCTAGGAGGCTGGACAGCATCATGGCGGAGCCGTCCCACCCAGCTAGTACACACTCCCCTCTGTTATTCCTGAGTTAACATTTCCTAAATCTAATTTTTATCTATGGTTCCCCAGACCCAAGTGGGGTGGTGCCTGGGGCCACCTCCCCTGCTTCTTGGCATAGGCCTTTCAGTGTAATGGCCGCCAGCCATCAACAGAGCACAGAGTGCTATGTCAGCAAGTCCTTTGGCTTGATTGACAGCTACCTGACTGACTTGGGTATTGAACACATTTTGATTTCTAAATTTTCAACTCATGAAGTTTGTCAGGACAAGACCTTGTCACATGTGGAGACACAGCAGCACCCCCACCTCAGGGAGGACGTGTCCAGGCACAGGTGGGTGAGGTTTCGAGGGGATCAGTGGTAACAGGAACAGAGGGCTGGATTCCGTTGGCCTGCTATGACTCAGCAGGTGGGGAGGGGAGACGAGGAGAATTTCTACCACATCACCAGAGGTACAGGGTGCAGGTATGAGAGAGATGGTTTCTGTCCTGCTCATCCTAGCCACACCACAGCAGAGAAGTCTGAATAAACCCTGGCCAGGGATGGTATATAGTGACACAAGCCTGTTACTCCAGCACTCAAGAGACAGGAAGATTGTGAATGGGAAGCTAGTCTGGGCTACATAATGAAACTCCTAGAACAACAAATTGATCAAACAATACCAAGGGAGGTAGGGGAGGTGCCAGGAGGTCTTCAGTGTGTGCCTACATGTTGGCATGGGTTGACTCCCCATATCTGGCTCAGCCTTTCTCCAGAGTCTGGATTGGCTGGTTCTATTAGAGTATCTGGCCAGTAAGCTCCCAGCATCCTCTGGTCTTCCCAACCCAGCACTGGGGATACTGGGCATCACAACTGTCTTTTTCACGTGGGTTCAGGGTTCCAGTCTCAGGACCCCATGTGTCCTGATAGAGACATTTCTGATGGTTATGTCCAATTTTGTTGAAAGTCCTGCTTCCAGCTTACAGAGCAGAGATGCCTGCTGTCCGCTCCCAGCTCTGCCGCTCACTGCTCTGTGACCTCAGGCAAGTCCCCAAACCTCTCTGAGCTTTTCTCCTATGAAATGACCACAAGAGTATTACAGTTTTGTACCCCATACCCAAGGCACTTTGGGAAGTGTTCTGGGTTTGAGATGTTTAATTCTCAGAAAAGGGGTGTTCTTGTCTGTGTTCTATACCTGTCTGAGACTCAACTTTCTTAAAAACCAAACCAAACTTATTACCAATTGTGGGGGAGGGGCAGAGGGATCCACATAGGTCACTGTACATGTGGACATCGGGGACAACTTGTGGGATCACTTCTCTCTACCTACTCTGTGAGTCCTGGGGAGCAGACTCAGGGCATCATGTGTTTTGGCAAGTACCCTTACCGCTGAGTCTTAGACTTCTTGCCAGCCCAGTTTCACTGCCTTTTAGTAAGTAATACACGGGTAAATTCTGTCCGGAAGACTGTCTGGGACCCAGATAACTAACTCCTAAAGACCTGTGTTCACTGCCTGGAAAATGCACGAGGCAAGGAGAGACCAACTGCCACAAGTCGCCCTTGGGCTTCTGCACATGCACAGACACACAAATAAATGAATGTAGTAAAAAATAAATGAAGGGAGCAGGTAGAGAGTGACTGCAAAACGTCCGACATCAGCCGGGCTCCGTCATCTCCGTGCAGCTGCCCTGTGGCTTCAGTGTGGACTGCAGTGTAGACTTACTTCAGTGTGGACTGCAGTGTAGACTTCCTGCACAGTGTCTGTGTTGGAGACTCGAGAAGCGCTTCTGCTGGACTCAGATTTCCAGGCCACTGGCTGTCCCACATCTTCCACGTTTGCAGCGGCCACTCTGGTGGTGGAGTCCCGAGTCCCGAGTGAAGCAAGGCCCCACAGAAGGGCACCTGGGAGCCTCCTTCCAGCATGGACAGCTGGAGGAGGGAGCGACAGAGTTCAGAGGGAAGTGAGGAAGAAGAGGGTGTCGGCCAGTAAAATGGCAGATAGACAGTGGGCGGAGGGGATGCAAGGGTCCTGACAGGTCTGACCTGAGCACTTGCACCTGTGTCTGAGGCTGGGGAGGCTACTCATTTCCTGATGCTCTCTGAACACCAAGTTGTGTGTGTGTGTGTACATGCATGTATACACATGTGGTAGGTGTGTACATGTAGGGAGTATATATGTGGTGTGTATGTGGACATGCGGTATGGTATGTGTGGACATGTGGTGTATGTATGTGGACATGTGGTGTGGTGTGTGTGTACATGTGGTGTGTGTATGTGCACATGTGGTGTGTGTATGTGCATACGTGGTATCTATGTGTTCACATGTGCTTTGTGTTTGTGCACATGTGCTGGGTATTTAGGCTCATGTGGTCTGTGTGCATGTGTGATGTGCATGTGCACCTGTGGTGTGTGTGTGCATATGTGGTGTGTGCATGTGTATATGCACATGTGTGAGGGGTTGTAGTGGTGAATTAGCTCTTGGCAAGTCACACACATTGTACCCTCCAAGAGCTCTCTGGATTCGAGAATGAAAGACACACATACACACCAGCTGATTTTGATATGCCTTGACTAGCTCAATGGTCGGGCACTTCTAAACCTCCCATGGCTAGCACACTCTCCTCTCCAATATTCCTGAGTTAACATCTTTTTTTTCCCCCTGAGACAGGGTTTCTCTGTGTAGCCCTGGCTGTCCTGGAACTCACTCTGTAGACCATGCTGGCCTCGAATGAGTCAACATCTTTTAAAATCTATATTTCATCTCTGCTACCCCAAACCCAATCAGGGAAGTGGCCCGAAGTGCAATTCTTTATTATCAATCAAAGCCTGACTTCTGCACACACACACAACATGTGCACACACAAATGTTGGGAATTGGTTCTATTGCTTCATCTTATTTCAGCTCCCAAAAGCCTAGCTTCCGGATAATAACAGGCTGTCTATAATAATAATAATGCTGCTCTAGTTCATGGGGAGACCAGGGGCCTCTATAGGAAGGACTTTTACATTTAATTTGCTATTTCACGTGTGTTTTGACCAGGCGTGGCTGGTCCCTACAGAGGCCAGTAGAGATCCCCTGAGAGTGGAGTTACAGATGGTGGTGAACCACCATGTCCTGCTGCTGGGAATTGAAAGAGGACCTGTGTCCTCTGGAAGAGTGCCCAATGCTCTTGGCTACCAAGCCATCTCTCCAGCCCCAGTGGGGCTGTTTTCCATGTGTGTGTGGTGTGTTTCAGTGTGTATAGATGCCGTGTGCATGTGTGTTGTGCATGTGCACTTGTGCAGACTAGAGGATGACACCAGGTGTCTTTCCACCTTATATATTGAGCCAGGATGCCTCGCCCAGAACAGAGCTCTCTGATCGGCTTGCTCCAGGGATTCCGAGTCTCTTTTCCCACGCCCAAGGATGACAGGCTGGCTATACCATTGCCCAACATCTGTGTGGGTGATGACGGTCAGAACTCAGGTCTTCATATCTGTGTGCGCTGTAGCAGTGAGTTTAGCTACACCACTTTGGCTCCAGTTAGGTTGAATGAACACACACACACACACACACACACACACACACACACACGCACACACACTAGTTAATTTTAAAAGGCCTTGGCTGCCTCAAATGCTAGACACTCCTAAACCTTCCCCTGCTACTCCAGGCTTAATCATGGAAGTGGCCAGTGGCCACTCACCCAAATTCTCACATGTCTTGTTGGCTTTCTCTTCTGCAGCTCCTACGGTCCATCCTTCTCCCCCAAGGCATATCAGTTCTCTGTCTCTCCTTCTCTCTCCTGTAAGGGTCCTGCCCCGTCTCCCTTTGCCCCGATCAAAAACCACGTGGGGACAAGGACCTTCAGCATTTGGACAAGCAGATTCCTGATGAAGTCAAAGCATTAGAACTAATTCCCAACAATGTGGCAATTGCTTTACCTACTGAGAAGTCTCCTCAGGACTGAGGCAAAGCTTTTAGGGGAGGGATAATGAGAGGGGTATCTGAGCAGGAGGCCTGGGGCAGGAAGCAGCTGAGCTTCCCAGTGGCAGGTAGGGGAGCAGAAAAGAGGCTTGTGTGAGCATGTTCCCACCTAGCACATAAATTAATGGAATGCTTTTAAGGGAAAAGGGGCTCTGTGGCTGGCAGAGCCTTTGCCTAGCCCGTGCGAGGCCCTGGGTGCAGCCCAAGCACTTCATGAAGCAGGTGTCGAGGTGCAAAGCTGCCACCTCAGCAGTCGGATGTGGGAGCAGGAAGATTGGGAGATCAAAGCCACCCTGAGCTGCAAACCAAGCTGGAGGCCAGCCCGGGCTACCTGAACCTCTGCCTCAAAAACACAAAAGACAAATTAAAAGTACAAGGAAGATATTCTAGAGTGCAGTGTAGGGCTAACTATGAGCATTTTAGAACCTATCAAGTTAGACACCATACTGGTGCAGTGTGTGAGTTTAAAAGCAAATGTTTTTAGCAAACAAACTCAGGTATGTGGCTCCCTCGTTTAATTCCAGCACGTTGGAGGCAGAGGCAAGTGGACCCTGAATTGAAGACCAGCCTGGAGACCTACCAAGAGAGTTCCAGAACACCCAGGGCGACACAGAGAAACCCTGCCCTGAAAAACAAACAAACAAAAGAAAGAAAAATGTTAGCAAACAAAACTAAAGCAAGTGAGGGGGTTCTCTTTCTCTGTGTCTCTGTGTCTCTGTCTGTGTCTGTCTGTCTGTCTGTCTGTCTCTCTCTCTCTCTCCCTCTCCTCCCCACCCCCTCTCTCTGGCACCCTGGTAGGGGGCACTGTGGTGGTTCAGAGACAAGGTGACCCCAAGGGGAACTCCCACAGCCCTGGCTAGCAGCCAGGCAGGTGCTAGGAACTGCCTCTTAGATGTGGGATCCGACCTGAGCCCCCTGCCCGCCCACAGCACAGGGCTTCCTGGGGTTTCCACATTCAATACCTGTCTACTTTCAAAGCCACTTCCTGTCTGTCTGCCAGCCTGACGCCTGACGTGCCCCCTGCCCGTCTATCTTGTTGGCAGCTGCTGGAGGGCACCCAGGAAGGTCCCTTCTTGGAGCCACCAGGCCCCAAGGATTCCCAGCTCATAGCCTGACCTTGCCATTGGTCCTTCTGTGTATCTTCCAGGGACAGATTGGGACTCAAAGCACCCAGCCTGGAGAATCACTACAGTCTAGGGCCTTGCTCCAGAAGCTTCTCTTGGGGGCATTGTTCCAGAATTTTTCCAGAAAGGGCCAGCTCCTGCAAGAGACCTTCCCTGACTGTACCACCCATAGGTGCATATGAACCTGTCTCAAAAACAAAACAAGACTGAGGGCTAAAGACGTGGCTGTGTGGAAGAGTGTCTGCTGTACAAGTCTGAGGCCTGCGCTCAGCCCCCAGCAGCCGTGCAGAATGCCAGGCGTGGCCATGTGCCTGTGGGCCCAGGCCCAGCACAGGAGGAAGTCGCAGCTGGTAGCCAGTCTAGCTCCAGGTTCAGTGAGAATTTTCCTGCTTCATGAGAATGCAGTAGACAGTGGCCGAGAGGGAGGCCGGGTGCCTGGATGCACCTCACACACAGGCTCGTGCAGCTCTCACACGCCAAATAATACATTAAATGCATAAAACAAAGTCTGGGGGCTGGAGAGATGGCTCAGCGGTTAAGAACACTGACTGCAGCCGGGTGGTGGTGGTGCACGCCTGTAATCCCAGCACTTGGGAGGCAGAGGCAGGCGAATTTCTGAGTTCGAGGCCAGCCTGGTCTACAGAGTGACTTCCAGGACAGCCAGGGCTACACAGAGAAACCCTGTCTCAAAAAACAAAAAGAAAAAAGAAAAAGAAAAAAACAACACTGACTGCTCTTCCAGAGGTCCTGAGTTCAAATCCCGGCAACCACAAGGTAACTCACAACCATCTGTGATGAGATCAGACACCCTCTTCTGGTGTGTCTGAAGACAACTACAAGTGTACTTATATATAATAAATTAATAAATCGTTAAAAAAAAATCGAAGTCTGTATGGCTCAGTCTCCGTTATGTTATTGACACTATTATAATAATCTCTTTTTAAAATGTGTTATTATATTTTTATTTATTGGGAGAGGGGTGAATGCCAGGCTGTAAAGACAACTTGTAGGAGTTGGTTCTCTCTTTCCATTGTGCATTCCAGAGGTACAGAACTTGGCCCAGCAGCCTGGGCAGCAACCACCTCTACCCAGTACTCTACCCACTGCTCTATCTTGCCTTCGTCACCTCAGTCCTCCTCAGCTTCAGCTCTGGCTCCATAAAAGCCTCTTCCTGAGTCACTTCTCCCAGGGTACTTCACAGAAGCCCCCCATCCCACACCCTGTAACTCAAGATCTTTAGGCATTGGGCCAAAAAAAAAAAAAAAACTTCAAATGAAGTCACAGTAGGCCAGTGTCTGCTCTGTTCCAACCTCTGTGTAACCCGACCTTGTGTACCTGGTTTGTTTGTTTTTTTTCCCCAGCTACCCCGTGTTGACACAGGCTGGCCCTTCTGAGACAAGTGAGACCCTAACCCACCTGCTCCCCACCACCCTCCACATGACATCGATGGCAGACGGCAGCCCTGGGCTGTGGTTTACCAAGAACCCAAATCGTTGACACCAGGTCAGAGAGCAGCGACTAGGACTGTGCCCGTGTCTCAGCAGAGATTCAAGCTCCTTCCTCCAAGATAATGACGCTTCCACAAGCTCAAGACGCCTTGGAAGGGCGGCTTACTGGGGACAGTTTGGTCTTGAGTTGAGGCTGGAGCCAGGCCAGCAGGGACCCTGACTCTATCATCTTCAGCGCTGCAAGTTCCAGGGTGCATCGTGCTGCCCCACATGCGTCTACACTGCTCCAGGTTCCTCAGCAGAGCATCCAGAGACCTGCAGGTCCTCGGACCAGGGAGCCCCTGGGGGGCACCTAAAGGCCCCAGGGCTCCCAAAGCAGACTTGGGCCTTTGCCTAGCTGAGCTCCCCTCACAGGTATCTTCAGAGCGCCTGGGGACTGCTGCGCCCTGACCAGGCATGTACACAGGGAGAGTTGAAAGGAATATACGAAGTCCTCACGGAGCCCTGTGCTCAGGCCCTAGCTGTCCTCTGATGCCATCTCACGCCATTCCAACACACGTGCCCCCCCCCCCCACGAGGGAACAGTCCTCCACACTAGCTGCTCCCTTGGAGCCAAAATGTCCCCCGTACCCCGTCCGAGTACCCATCCATCTCCCTACATTACAAAGATTTTAGTCTCAAAGACACAGAACGGCATCCCTGGTAGCATTTTGTTTTTGTTTTACATTTGTTTATTTATTTGCTTTTTGATTGTTTATTTGGTATGTGGGTGGGTGCTACGGTGTGGTGTGCACGTGGAAGTCAGAGGACAACTTGCGGGAACTGGTTTTCTCCGTCCACTGTGGGTCTCAGGGACTGAACTGAGGTCTCCAGGCTTAGATGCAAGCACCTTTACCTGCCACGCCCTCTCTCCAGCCAGTAGATGTCTGTGTACACTCACACACACACACACAGACACACACACACACACAGACACACACACAGACACACACACACAGACACACACACACACAGACACAGTAATGTCTGTGTACACTTACACACACACACACACACACACAGTAATGTCTGTGTACACTTACACACACACACACACACACACACACGCACACACACAGACACACACACACAGACACAGTAATGTCTGTGTACACTTACACACACACACACACGCACACACACAGACACACACACACAGACATAGTATCTGTGTACACTTACACACACACACACACACACACACACGCACACACACAGACACACACACACAGACACAGTAATGTCTGTGTACACTTACACACACACACACACAGTAATGTCTGTGTACACTTACACACACACACACACACACGCACACACACAGACACACACACACAGACACAGTAATGTCTGTGTACACTTACACACACACACACACGCACACACACACAGACATAGTGTCTGTGTACACTTACACACACACACACACACGCACACACACAGACACACACACACAGACATAGTGTCTGTGTACACTTACACACACACACACACACACGCGCGCGCGCGCACGCACACGCGCACACACACAGTAATGTCTGTGTACACTTACACACACACAGTAATGTCTGTGTACACTTGCACACACACAGCAATGTCTGTGTACACTTACACACACACACACACACACACACACAGTAATGTCTGTGTACACTTCCAACGTTTCTGTCTGTGTCCTTGATGCTGCTCTTCCCCGGCAGTGAGCAGATGTCAGAGGATCCTGTGTGGCCCTGGGGCCTGGGCTGATGAGGGACAGTCTCTGAGATGACACGGACTCTATGGACGTGCTCTCTGACCACGTCATTCACGCACACCTGCCATCCATCCCAGCACCTGGGAGGCTGAGGCAGGAGGATGGAGATCTCAGGATCAGCCTGGGCTGCATTGTAAAGCGCTGGCTCTGGGTCCCAGCCATGAGTTCCTGAGTTCTGAGGTCTGACATTCAGAGCTCTGTCTCTGTATCTGTCTGTGTCTGTCTGTCTCCATCTCTCTCTTCCCGTTAACTTTATGGATATGGATGTTTGTAGATGTTTTCTTTTGTCTAAGCTATTTTGTGTGTGTGTGTGTGTATGAGGGTGTGTATGTGTATGTGTGTGTTTGTGTGTATGTGTGTGTATGTGTGTGAGTATTGGGTGTGTGTGAGTGTTGTGTGTGTGAATGTGTATGTGTGTGTATGTGTGTTATGTGTGTGTGTTGTATGTGTGAGTGTGTGTGTGAATGTGTGAGTGTGTATGTGTATGTGTGTGTGCTTGTGTGAGTGTGTGTATGTGTGTGAGTGTGTTTGTGTGTGTTTGTGTGTATATGTGTGTGTATGTGGTGTTTGTGTGTGTATATATGTGTATGTGTGTGTGTTTGTGTGTGTGTTGTGTGTATGCATGTGTGTATGTGTGTATTTGTGTGTGTTTGTGAGTGTGTGTATGTGTGTGAGTGTTGTGTGAGTGCTGTGTATGTGTGTGAGCGTGTGTATGTGTGTGAGCGTGTGTATGTGTGTGAGCGTGTGTATGTGTGTGTGAGTGTTGTGTATGTGGGTGCTCACTTCACTTTGTGTTGTGATGTCATTGAGTGTCTTCTCTTTACACACAAGGGCTTGCTGACCCTGAGCAGGTTTGGCTGGGCACGTACTTGGGCCTTCTGCTTGTGTGGCCGGTGCTTTCCAGGCTAAGGCTTCTCTGGCCTTTAGAACTAGCAGTTGGCTTTCAGTTCAACAGTCCCTCTTGGAGTCACGGTAGTCCCTCAAAGCCAGGGGTCAGCCCAGGAACCTCTGCAGCTGTTCCCTGTGGAGATCTGAAGCCTAAGGAGCTAGTGTCCCTTAGATCCGTCCCCAGGGCTCTGACATGGCAAGCTTCATGCAAACATCACAGTTTTCTGTGCCCTTTGCTGTGCCAGGGCCCCACCCACTATCCATTATATGTTTATGATGTGGGTCTCTTTTCTTTCTTTTCTTTCTTCTTCTTCTTCTTTTTTTTATTTTGGTTTTTTTTCGAGACAGGGTTTCTCTGTGTAGCCCTGGCTGTCCTGGATCTCACTCTGTAGACCAGGCTGGTCTTGAACTCAGAAATCCACCTGCCTCTGCCTCCCAAGTGCTGGGATTACAGGTGTGCGCCACCACTGCCCGGCTCTCTTTTCTTTCTTCCCTCTCCCCCACCCCCTCTCTCTGATTTATTATGTACACAGCAGTTTTCTGCATGTATGCCTGAAGACCAGAAGAGGGCACCAGATTCTGTTACAGATGGTTTGAACCACCATGTGGTGGCTGGGAATTGAACTCAGGACCTTTGGAAGAGCAGCCAGTGCTCTTAATCACTGAGCCATCTCTCCAACCCTGGAAAGCAATCTTTACACATTTTTCCAAGGTCTCAGTCTGTAGCCTGGGCTAGCCTCAAACTTTAAGCAATCCCCTGCCTCAGCTTTCTTCAGATGACACATGTGTGCCACCACTACCCAGTTGTTTTTGTTCTTATTACTTTTTAGCATTTACATTTATTTATGTCTGTGTGTGCTCATTCACACACACATGCATGTGCATATGTCAGGGCATGCATGTGGAGGTTGGAAGACAACCTGTGTGAATCTGTTCTCTCCTTCTCCCCCGTGTTCAGGGACTGAGCTCAAGCCATCCCGGCTGCAGACAGCACATCTCCCCGTGAGCCGTCTCTCGTCTTGCTTCAGCTTGTTTTGCTTCAGGATCTCGTGCTGCAGCCCAGGCTGGCCGTGAACCCAGCCTTCTCTCCTAGGAGAACTTGCTGCCTCTTACTGGGCATGGTCCCTTCTTCCTCCGCCTCCCTATCGGAGGACCTGAGGGGCCAGGGCCTGCGCATGTCCTCTGAGCTCTGTTTCTCCGTGAAAGCAGCCCTCCAATGTGCAGAGACACCTCCTCCCGTTCCAGTACTAGGAAACTGAGGCAAGGGAATGTTGAGTTCAAGGTTATCTCGGGCTACATGTAGAGCTTGAGGCCACTAGGATATGAAAAGGTTCTGGGGGTACGACTTAAGGGTGGGGCCCTTGCCTAGAATCCCCGCCTCCCCAGCATGGGTCTCGGGGTCTGGCTCAGCTATAGAACACTGGATTAGTATGTGTGATGTTCTGGGTTCCTTCTCCGGCACAACAAAAATATAATGACTAAAACAGCAGCCAGGTAAGATTTTCTCAGTGGAGTTTGTCAGGGTCGCAGGAGCCTCACGGACTGCCCCCCTCACTTCCTCTGTACAGTCACCACCTGGTCCCCCAAACTGCCATTTGCTGGAAGACAGCACAGAGATGACAGCACAGGGTCAAGCTGACAGGTGGCTGTCACGAGCCCACGGTGGCAAAGGGGAAATGGGGCTTTCGTGGTCTCTGGGTCCTCACTTTGCATAGCTACTTTTACATAGAAACCTTTCCAAGCCATGCTCAGCAGCCCTGCAGGGGGGCATGGGGCAGGGCCCAGGGGTAGCCGCTGGTGCTTCCAATTTTGGGAGGACATTATCACCAATGTCTTCCTAGAAAGATGGCGGTGTGGTGACAGCTGGCACCCCAGATCCCCTGGTGGCATCTGTGTTTTTCCCTGGCATCTGGGAAGGATGACACCTTTCTGAGGTTGGAGAGGACACTGACCCTGGGGAGGTGACAGTGACCACTAGACAAGCCTTTCCTAAGTGCTCCACCCCCACTTTGTGTGCCCTGTGACATCTCAGGAACCCCTCTGGGAAATGTCACACTCCAGTCTAATTGTAAAGCAGAGGGAACTGAAGTTACCTGGAACAACTGACTAAACAGATGTTGCTCTGTCCCCACCCCGAGTTGATGACAAAGCCAGTTCAAAAGGGGTGTAGGTCAGTAGTGGGGCGCAGGTTAGTAGTGTGGTGCGGGCAGTAACAGGTCGTCCCAGAGCCCTGGACACCTGAACAGGGTCCCACCCTCATGCTGGCAGTGGGAGGGACTGACGGAAACACAATGACTACCTAATGTAGATGGCTTTGCTGGGTTGCACTGTGTGCCTTGGGGGAGTGTGAGCACAGAGGTGTAGGTGCCTGTGGAGGACAGAAGGGGGCACTGGAACCCCGGCGCTGCAGTTGTAGGTGGCTGTGAATCTTCATGTGGGAACTGAACTTGGGTCCTCCTCTTAACTTCTGAGCCATCTTTCCAGCCCCTGCCTCTACCGCTTCCCCAGCTCTTTGTTTCTAAAACAAACTCCTTCTACATAGCCTAGACTAGCTCCAAACTTGTGGCAGTCCTCCTGTCCCTTTTTTGAGACAGGGTTTCTCTGTGTAGCCCTGGCTGTCCTGGAACTCACTCTTTAGACCAGGCTGGCCTCAAACTCAGAAATCTGCCTGCCTCTGCCTCCCAGAGTGCTGGGATTACAGGCATGCACCACCACTGCCCTGCTTATTTTGTATTTTTTATTGCATTTATTAGTGTGTGTGTGTGTGACACAGCACAGTTGTGTGAGTCAGAGGACAAGTTCCAGGAGTCAGTTCTCTCCTTCGATCCTGTGGGTCCGGGCCGCAGGCATGGCGCCAAGCGCTTTTAAGCACAGAGACCTTTAGCTAGCTCCTGTTTGAGAGACCGAGTCTCACTCTGGAGTCAGGCTGACCTGGAGCTTCAGGCATCAGTCAATCCCTTTGCGTCTGTGCTCCGAGTGCAGTGTGACAGGCATGAGTCACCATGTCCAGCTCTTTGCCTTTTGAAATTTCCGGGTTTTATTTCAGGGGGATTCTTTGTTTTGTTTTTGACGGAGTCTCACTATGTAGCCCAGGCTGGCCTCAAACTTGCAGTGATCCTCCTGCCCCTGTTTCTGAGTACTGAGGCAACAGGTTCTACCACCCTGACCACCTCCCAACGCCTCCCTGGTGCAGCTGAGCCTTCCCTACCCCCTCCCCAGCCCTCCACTCTCTGTGTTTCCTCCTCAGAACAGCTTTCTCAGAAGCTAGTTCTGCAGCTTGTGAAACATCCTCTCCAGGGCCTGGCCTCTCAGCGGAGCTCGCTGTGGACGCTGTGCAGGGGACTCGCGGCTCAGTGAGCGACACCTATGGGGTGGGGCCCTGAAGGGATGCTCTCCAGGCCCTTCCCACCTGCCCCTCTGGGAGGGGAGTCCGCTGTGAGTGTCAGACACAGTGTTTCTATGCTCCCTCCAGACACCAAGGGGAGGAGAAGCCAAGGCTATGCGGAGTCAGCCGGCGGCCCTCTCTCTGCAAGCCCCTGCAGCCTGGCTTTGTTGAGCCTCAGTTTCCTCTTTGGGAAATAGAATGAGTCACTTGCTGTCTCCTTGGTTAAGGATGTCTCAGTCCCTGGACTGGAAGGCCTTTAATATACCCTCTGGAGCCTGGTATGAGGGTGCACACATTCAACCCCCATCCTGGCAGACAGAGGCAGGGGGATCTCTGTAAGTTCAGGCCAGCTTGGTCTATACTTGGTAGTGGTCTCTCCCAGACCCCTGTGGCCATCTGTTTGCTCCCCCACTCCTGCCCCCTTGCTCCTTTCCAAAGTCACAGGGAAAGGATGCTGTGCCCAGCCTTTAGGAAGCGGAGGCAGGAAGATTCCAAGGCCCATCAGTCTGAGCTACAGAGCTTTGAGCATCCTGACTTGAAAAGGTCTGATGTGCCCGTGGCTATAGCTCAGTTGATGGAGTGCTCTGAGTACCAGGCCCAGGTCGCAAGCCAGCACTACGTCATCTGGGCGTGGCATACATGTCTGTGATCCCAGCATAGGGAAGGACGAAAGGTGACCGGGAGTCAAGGGCAGGGCCAGTGTTATGGCCCAGTTTGCTAAAGGATCTTGCTGTCAAGTTCAGTTACCTCAGAACCCAGCTGGGAGGGGAGAACCAATTCCCACAAGCAGTCCTCTGACCCCCACACATGTCCACTGACAACTAAGAAATAAACATAGTTTTTAAATCAAACAAAATTAAACAAAGATCTAGAGCGATCCCTCCGCGGATAAGATCACTGCCTGTGCCTGCAGGGGACCTGAGTTGGGACCCTTGGAGCTCACCAACTCACGGTGGCCCAATCGCCGCAACCTTATTAACCCTATTCCAGGGCGATCGACACCACTGGCCTTCACAGCCACAGCGCACACAAGCACACAGGCAGTTAAAATACATTGTTACGCTAATTAATTGATAATTAGTTAAATTAAAAAGGGGGGGAGGAGAGCTGAGAACACAGGGAGACGGGGGAGGGGCGGCAGTTGGAAGCTGAGACTCAGAGGTAATCTGTACACGTCTGTAGAGGCTGGAGCTGTGGGTGGGGGCTGAGGGGCGGCCAGGCTTGTGGGGGCACTGAGGCAGGGTTTCTCTAAGTAGGGATTCACACATTAACCAGAGGGCAGCCCACGGTTAAACTCCTGGGGCTGCGCAACACTGAAGTGGCTACACTTTCACCAGCCCAGGTTTCAAAGCTGTGCACCTGGGGCCCTGGGTGGTAAGGACACACACAAACACACACACACACACACACACACAGCCCAGACCAGGGAGCTCAGGCCTACAGGTCTTTGACTCTGGCGTCGGGCAAGAGAAGCTTTATCTTCTATCCTCACCAGGGTTACAGACATAGCCACTGAGGCCTGGCACCGGCTAGTGAAGAGTCTTCGGCCCAGAGTGACTTTTCAGGCACAGGGGCTGGAAGTGGCCCTCTGGGTGGGGTCTGGCCGAGTTATATCTGGCACAGCCGTTCCCTTTGGGTGGCTGCAGCTGCCCAGGCAGGGGCCACGCGCCCGCTTCAGCACCCGTCGCGACAGGTGCCGGTGGCAGCTTTACATAGCCACGCTTGGCGGCCTGGCTCCGAGCAGGGGCTGCGCGGACGGGAGAGCCCGGGCCTCGGTGTCACTTCTGCTTCTCACTTTTACTACCTGAGGAGAAAAGTGCTTGTCAAAGGGACCTGGTAGCTTGGCTGTGTGCTCCACTTGGACACAGTAGGGAAGGCGGAACTGAGTTCGAATCTCAACTCTGCTTCTAGCTGGCCAGCCATGTAACAGTCTAGGCTGTGGTGGCTAGGGCCTCTGGGCTGCTGTGTGGCCCCAGGCTAGTGGCTTCCCCACTCTGGGCCTCCATTTGCAAGTCTGGAAGATGAAAGTAATTACACCACTATCTTTATAATCTGTCTCTCGGCTGCAGTTTGTATTGTGAGGCCTTGGAGAAACCAATCAAACAAACAAACAAACAAATGGCCTTCCAAAGGGTGGTGGTGCTCACACCCTTAATCTCAGCTTAAGGGAGGCAGAGGCTGGGGGAATCTATGAATCTGGCCAGCCTAGTCTACAGAAGGAACCCTAGGACAATCTGTGCTATACAGAGAAACCCTGATTCCAAAAACCAAAACAAAACGGTCTCATTATGTAGCCCTGGCTGACTTGAAACTCACAAAAATTTCTTGCTTTTGTCTCCGAGCACACAGAGATCAAAGGTATGTGCCACCTTTCCTAGATCCCCTCCCTCCCTCCCTCCCTCTCTCCCTCCCTCCCTCCCTCCCTCTCTCCCTTTCTCTCTCTCTCTCTCTCCCTTCCTCCCCTCTCACTCCTTACTTTTTTTTTGTTTGTTTGTTTTTTGTTTTTTCGAGACAGGTTTCTCTGTGTATCCCTGGCTGTCCTGGAACTCACTCTGTAGACCAGGCTGGCCTTGAACTCAGAAATCCGCCTGCCTCTGCCTCCCAGAGTGCTGGGATTACAGGCGTGCACCACCACCGCCCAGCCTCTCTCCTTACTTTTAAAGAGCACATTTATTTGCTTTATTGCGTTGTGTTTGTATAAACCCGTGGGCAACTTGCAGGACACAGGACCTGGGGATCCAACCCTGATTATCAAGGCAAATGCCTTGTTCAATGGGCCATTTTGCTGTCCCCCTTTTGTTTTGGGGTATGTTTCTTGTCTGAGACAGGGTTTCTTTCTGTAGCTCAAGCTGGCCTGGATTTCATCATTCAGCCAAAGCTGCTCTCAAAATTTGTTCGCAATCCTCCTGCCTCAGCCTTCTAAATGTTGGGATAGCAGGTGTGAGGAACACACTTATTTATTTTTTCCCATTTAATGACAGAGGTCTCATGTAGCTCAGTCTAACCCCAAACTCAATGAGTAACTAAGGATCATGTTTTTTTTAAAGATTTATTTCATGTATATGTGTATAAATACATATTATATATACATAATATATTACATATATAATATATATATGAGTACCCTGTCTTCAGATACACACCAGAAGAGGGCATCAGATCTCATTAAAGATGGTTGTGAGCCACCATGTGGTTGCTGGGATTTGAACTCAGGACCTCTGGAAGAGTAGTCTGTGCTCTTACCCGCTGAGCCACCGCTCTGAATCCCTGTCTCTACACCTGGAACACTGTTTATACTGGGGGTAGAATTCAGGCTTTGGCGAATACTGGGTGAGAAATCTACCAACTGAGCCTCAGTAGGAGGCCCAGCTATTATTCTATTGATTTCTTTTAATTTTTAGCTGTGTATTTGTGTCTGTGAGTGGCCTTCCGCACATGCGTGAGTGCAGGTGCCCGCAGAGCCCAGCTGCTGTGCGCCTCATGATGTGCTCGCTGGGGACTGAGTCCCACCTCTGCGCCTGCTCTTGATCACTATGCCACCCCTCTATACCATTTTGTTGTTGTTGCTGCTGCTGCTGCTGCTGCTGGTGGCGGTGGTTTGAGATGGGGTCTCACTATGTACCCCTGGCTATCCTGGAATTTACTTTGTAAACTAGGCTGGTCTCGAACTCACAGAGATCTGCCTGCTACTACCATCCAGCACACACCCTGATTTTTATTTACTTTATATTGTGTGCTTGTGTGTGTGCATATGTGTGTATGTGTGTATGTGTGTTTGCCTGCATGTATGTGCACTGCAAGCATGTATGACAGCTTAGAGGGGGTCAGATCTGCTGGAGCAGAGTCACAAATAATTGTGAGGGTGCCGTGTGTGTGTGTGTGTGTGTGTGTGTGTGTGTGTGTGTGTGTGTGTGTGCTGGGAACTGAGCCCAGGTCCTCTGCAGGAGCAGTCGGTGCTCCCAGGGCTCCCCGTCGCTGTGCTCTCCGGCTCCGGCCTGACTTCGCTTGAACATGGCTCTGCCCTGGCCTCCCACTTGGCTTTTCATTTAGGACACAGTCCAAGCTGTGAAGGGGGAAACCGGCCCAGAGAGGTGAAGCCTCTGCTCGGGCCGCCAGAGAGGAGGCTGCGACTCTCTAGGAGGTCTCTGTGATCCGATCCTCATATCTCTGGTCTTAGGCTTGTGAGGGATTTGGAAATGGAGCCTCCCTCCAACCCCCCAAGACCAGTCCAGCTCATGGTAGGAGCTGTGTCGGGCTTAAATAGCGGCTCCCAAAATATCAGGCCAGGGATAGGCTGAGCCCGGCGCGGGCGCAGCTGGCTCACGTCGCGGTTTCCTGCTTGCTAAGATGTTTCCTGCTGATAGCCCACTGGCAGCCTTATCTGTGACCTGGGGGACACTCATGGGACAGGCTGTCCTGGCCCTGGCAGAGCCTGTGCGGACGGGGAGGGGGCAGGGCCTAGATGACTGTGGCTGGGCACTGTGTGCTCGCGCACAGATTTGGGGAGAGGACGCTGTATTCGGAGTCACGTGGCCGTGGAGCTGAGCCCCTGATGTCCCTGCTTTCGGCACTCTCCAACCCTCGGTGTCCATCACGGGGCCTCAAGTCTGGGGGGACGCAGATGTCCCCGGCCCTGCAGCCTCAGGGCTCTGCCACCACGGCGAGGGCGAGAACGTCACAGAACCTCCTCGGAGGGGGTGAAGGGGCTCGCGAGTGCGAGCGCTCAGAGTCAGCCGTCTACTGTCCCATTCCCCAGAGGAGGGAAATGGAGGTTATAAGGCGGAGCTTTAAGTCGGAAAGTCTCATTCTTTAAAGTTCTTTTTTTTTTTTTTTTTTTTTTTTTTTTAGTTTTTAAAATTCGTGTGAGTGCACGTGCACACGTCACAGGTCACAGTGCACATGGAGAAGTCCCAGGGCCACGTGGGGGACTCAGTTGTCTTCTTCACCATGTGGGTCCTGGTCCTAAGGCTTGGCAGCAAGCACCCTCTGACCCCTCTCGCCCCCTGGAAATCTGTTCCCGCCCCCCTCAGCCCTCACTGACCAAGACAAACTTCTGGAGAATTCCTTTGCTATTGTTGTGGTTGTGGTTTTGACCTAGGGCCTTGTTCTGTGGCCCAAGCTGGCCTGAAGTCAAGTCTCCTGCCTCAGCTTCCCCAGTGCCGGCAGAGGCAACATCATCAGACTCAAAATATTGTTCTTTTATTTTAAAAACTGTTTTTTCCCTCTCTCTCTCTTTCTCTTTTTATAGACACAACTGTGTATAGCCTTGGTTGTCCCTGCTCTTGATTTGTGGTCCAGGCTAGCCTCGAACTCATAGAGATCCTCCTGCTTCTGCCTATGTCTCTACCTCCCCAGTGCTGGGACTGAAGGTCTGTTTCAGCACATCTGGCCCTTAAAAAGTGTTTTTATTACAAATACATAAATGGCACTCAACACGTCTACCTGTATGTGTGTGCGTGCGCATGTTTGCATGTCTGGGTGACCAGAAAGGAATTCACGAATTCACTGAAACATTTAAGTCATGCAGGAGTGGTACAGCAACAGCCTTTACTAAAAACAGGGGCATTTCATCTTCTCAGTCCCTGCAGCTCATAAAACCCTGCAGGGCACCTGTGTGTATGGCCCGGGACAGGGCACTGGTATCAAAGGACCCACCTGGGGAAGGAAAGACTCCTGCAAACTGTCTTCACACTCACTCACTCACACACACACACACACACACACACACAGTAAAAAAGATAAATGTTTAAACAAGTGTGTGTCAGTGGAGGTTCATGGCCAGCACAATGGGACCCATCTACACTGTGGAATATTATTCAGCCTTGAAAAGGAGCAGAGTTCTGACACACATTGCCACGAGGACAGACCCTGAGGATGAGACACTGAGTGGCCCAGCCAGGCACAAAAGGCCCCACCATGTGGGATCCCACTAATCCCACATGGATCCCACGTGGGGCCATATAAGCCCAGATCAATCCAGACTGACACAGGCTGCAGGGGCTGAGGGAGGGAGTGGGTCAAGATCGCTGTTGGATATGGGCTTTCCTTCTGGGTAGACAGAGTGCTTGGAACTTAGTACAAGTAAGAGTTGTACATTTCACCCATGTATGCCATTCGGATCTAAAATCAATTAAAATGGTTTGAGGGGCTGAGGCCGTAGCTTAGTTCTTAGGGTGCTTGTAGCTTAGTTGATATGCACGATGCCCTGGGTTCATTCCTGGCACCACATAAACTAGTTATGGTGGCAGTCACCTGTCACCTCTGCGTTGAGGAAGTGAGGCAGGGGATCAGGAATTCACGTCACCCTCTACCACGTGGCACTCCAACTGCATGAGACCCTTATTAAAAAAAATTAAAGCTGTGTGTGATGACACACACCTGTAATTGTAGCGCCATGACACTATTCAAGTTTGTGGCCAACCTAGGCTACATAGTTTGCCTCAGCTCCCCAGAACCATGCACATATTTATATGTATATTGACTTATTTACATTTTCTTTGTCTCGGTGTACACGTGTGAGCGGTGCGTGCACGTGGGGGGGCCACAGGTCTACACATGTGAGTGGAGCGTGCACGTGGGGGCCCTGGATCTACATGTGTGGGCGGTGTGTGTACGTGGGGGCCACGGGTCTACACGTGTGAGCGGTGCGTGCACGTGGGGGCCCTGGATCTTCCCTCACTCTCCACCTTATCCTCCAGCCAGAGTCCCACCGAACCTGGGGGCCGGACTGGCATCCAGCAAGCCCAGCTGCTGGGTCACAGGCTCACAGCCATGGCCAGAATTTTACAAGGGCTCTGGGATCTGAACTCAGGTCCTCCTGCGCCCATAGAAAGCCCTCTCGCCAGCAAGCCATCCCAGCCCACTGAGTATGGATTTTCCAGTGTGTAACAGGGATGGGCTCAGGGCAGAATCTACAAAGCCATGGAGGAATTCTTTCGGCTGGAGATTTCGGCTGACTTCCTGCGTGCTTTTCTCAATCCCATCACAGCTCTGGCCCTTCCGAGCCCATTTCCCAGTATGGAGGCTCAGCAGCGGAGTCAGGGTGGCAGTCAGGTGCTGCGGGCTCCATCACCCTGGTGCCTCGCTCTCCCTCCTAGGCAGCGGGGATGGACGTGGAAGGACTGCGAGCTTGGCCATGTGACCTCCCACAAATCCTTCCCGTGGTTCGGCTGCTGCAGCCAGGCCTTCCGGGAAGCTGTCCCAGGTGCAGCCTGACTCTCTTGGAAGCAGCTTGGGTGGAAGACAAGAGGGCAAGAAGAGTCAAGGGGCGGAGCCATGGGGCGGGGTCAATGGGCGGAGTCAGGGGCGGAACCTGTGCAGGAAGGGGCCGGACTCAGCATCTGTGTGTGAGTGCTTAGATATGTGCAGCTGCGTGCACACGGAGGCCGCAGAAGCACAGCAAAGGTCGTTCCCTATCACCACCTTTGCCTTACGCCTCTGAGGGGGCTACTTCCTGAACCTTGACTGTTTTTATTTGGGGGCACGCTGTCAGTCAGCAAGCCCCACCGACCCTCTTGCCCTCCTTGATGCTGGGGTTACAGGCGCTTGTGGGACTCCCAGTTTGTTACATGGGTATTCAGCTCAAAGATCATGGGTGCGCGTGCTTGCCCGGCAAGTGCTCGTGACGACTCGCCTCGCTTGCCTCTTGGCAGAGATTTTCTTCAGTGGTGTAGCCACCGGCTACCTTGAGCACATCTATAGCACACCCTGCATGCTGCTGTAAGCAGCCATCATGAAACTTATTGAGTGATCAAGAAGAGGAGAAGCAGCAGGAGGAGGAGGAAGAAGAGGAGCAGCAGGAGGAGGAGCAGCAGCAGCAAGAGGAGGAAGAAGAGGAGGAGCAGGAGGAGGAGCAGGAGGAGGAAGAGGAGGAGCAGGAGAAGGAGCAGGAGAAGAAGGAGCAGGAGAAGGAGGAGCAGGAGGAGGAGCAGCAGCAGGAGGAGGAAGAGGAGGAGGAGCAGGAGGAGGAGCAGGAGAAGGAGCAGGAGAAGGAGGAGCAGGAGGAGGAGCAGCAGCAGGAGGAGGAAGAGGAGGAGGAGCAGGAGGAGGAGCAGGAGGAGAAGGAGCAGGAGAAGGAGGAACAGGAGGAGGAGCAGCAGCTGGAGGAGGAAGAGGAGGAGGAGCAGGAGAAGGAGCAGGAGAAGGAGGAGCAGGAGGAGGAGCAGCAGGAGGAGGAGGAAGAGCAGCAGGAGGAGCAGCAGTTGGGAAGAGAAGAGATCAGTGGGTGTGGGAGTGGGACAGGAGACAATGGGGAAAGAATCCAATCAAAATCCATCCCATGCTTGTATGAAAACATCAGAATGGAATTCAGTATGCATAATTCACACATGCAAATCTAAAACTTTAGGGCACAGAGGTAAAAGTGGCCATTAAGCCTCGGGAGTTGGTTCAAGGAGACAGATGTGGTCAGTTCCCACTGAGTTTCTCCTCTAAGGAACAGCAGTGGGCACAGAGCCTAGACTGCAAAGTGCTTGTAACCTGTGTGAGCTGGTGCCGCTGGCAGGGCTGCAGCACAGCCTGACATCACTAAGTGCTGGAAAGGGTACAGAGCAACGGGAGCCTTCTCCCCACTGCTGTGGAAGAAGCGCTTACCAGCTAGGAGAACTACAGCAGCCATTAACCTGAGCTCAGGATTCACCTATAACCCAGCATCTCTGCTGGACACTAACTACACCTCTGCCACAGTGCATGCTGGAACCGGCTTTGTGCCCAAGAGCTCAGGTAGAATAATGCGTGATAAGGACAAACAGGGAAGCAGGCCACTGCACACAGATTAGCGGGAGAGCAGGCCAAACTCTGCACAAAAGCACTTAGGTAGGAACATCACCTGGTGAATCTGCTGACACTGCTGATACTGAAGGTCAAAGACACAAGTCACAAGAGTAACAGCAGTTGCAGAGATGGCAGAGTGGTTAAGGGTGCACACTGCTCCCTCAGAGACCCTGAGAGCTTCCCAATGCCCATGGAGGACCGCTCGCAACTGCCTGAAGCTCCAGCTTCAGGAACCTGACAGGATCTCATGGCCTCTTTGGGCTCTCATATGCATACAAGCAAACAAATAATAAAGTAAAATCTTAGCTGGCGGTGGTGGCCCACGCCTTTAATCCCAGCACTTGGGAGGCAGAGGCAGGCAGATTTCTGAGTTCGAGGCCAGCCTGGTCTCCAGAGTGAGTTCCAGGACAGCCAGGGCTACACAGAGAAACCCTGTCTCGAAACACAAAAAATAAATGAATAAATAAATAAATAAAGTAAAATCTTTTGGGGGGGGACCAGGGGGCTTGAGACAGGGTTTCTCTGTGTAGCCCTGAGTGTACTGGACTCCCTTTATAGACCAGGCTGGCCTTGAACTCACAGAGATCTGTGTATCTATGCCTCCTGAGTGCTATGATTAAAGGCATATGCCACCACACTTGTCCAGATAAATTCTTAAAGGAACTCAAACTAGCTAGTGTTTTTTTTTATTTTATGTGTAGTGGTGGTGGTGGTGGTGGTGGTGGTGTGTGTGTGTGTGTGTGTGTTTTCCTGCATGTATGTCAGTGTGAGGGTGTCCCATCTCCTGGAACTGGAGCTACAGACAGTTGTGAGCTGCTATGTGGTTGCTGGAAATTGAACCTGGGTCTTCTGGAAGAGCAGCCAGTGCTCTTAATCTCTTGAGTCATCTCCCCAGCCCTCCAGCTAGTGCTGTTACCTGACAGAATCATAAACTTTCTCCATGGGGAGGATGGCCCACATCAAAGGCTTATGGGAATGGTTCGTGTGGGTCTGGGCATGTGCAGTGATGAGCAGGGGTCAGGGTGCACATTTAAGGGACACTTGAGCTGGTGTGGCTCAAGGGTAGAGTTCCTGCCTAGACTCCCTCAGTGAGAGGCTGGGAGACAGCCTAGTCTCCACTCCCAGGCTAGTGGGGAAGGGCGGGGGATGGCATGGGGCAGGTATAGCTTCTGCGTGCTGAGCAGGAGCTCTACCCCGGGGTAGGCAGGAGAAAGCGTGTGCGACTTGCAAGGAGCTTGCAAGAAATTCCATGATGCTACCTTCCTATTTTGCCAAGAGAAAGGGTATTATAATGAAAACAGCAGAATTCCTCAGGGAACGAAATAGAATTACAGCATGTACCAACCATCCCACTACTCGGGAAATATGCTTAAGAGAACTTAAGACCGATGCATGTGCAAACCGTTCTCTGTGACGGGCGCCGCAGTGTGAGTGCAGCGTCTCAGAGGCGGGAATGGCCTACGCACCTGTCCGCAGATGAGTGGCCAGACATGTTCAGGGTACAAAGGACGAAGTGTCAACCTGTGCGTAGTGAGGGTGGGACAGAGCCAGATCTGGGAGGGCCAGAGTATGTGACCTCATTGATATGAGGTGAGACCAGGCCACTCCATTCAGACCCTAGCAATTTGGTGGCTTGCAGGGTGCAGGGGAAGTGCGTGGGGCTAGCCTAGAGGGCTGATGGGGGCTGGGTAGGAAGAGAGGCTACACAGTATAGCCACTGTTTTGAATGACACCGAATCATTCCTTTCAAAAACCAATCCATGGGCCTGGGAGGCTGCTCAGTGAGTAAGCTTGCTGTGCTGGAGAGACAACCTGAGGCCGGACCCCAGGACCCAGGGACCAGCACACTGTCTCTGACACTCCTGCAGCCAGGAGCAGAGGCAGGAGAGTCCTCAGAGTGAGCCTCAGAGGAGGTGAGGATGATGGCCACACCTGAGAGCGTGTCTTAAGTCAGTGGTTCTCAGTCTGTGGATCCCAACCCCTTTGGTGAACCTCCAACTCCAAAAATATTATGTTATGATTCATAACAGTAACAAAAAATACAGTTATGAAAAAGCAATGAAAAGTCGGGGACACCAGATCGTGATGGACTGTATTTAAGGGTCACAGCTTTAAGAGGGTTGAGAACCACCGCCCCAAATAACTAAAACTAAATAATCAGCTACATGGTACCTGAATTTCTATTTAAAAATATAAATGTGGCTTAGTGCCCCGTGTGCCCTGTGGGCTGGGCTATAACTCACTCGGCTGAGTTCTTGCCTGGCCTGCGCGGAGGCCAGGGTAAACTAGTGATCTGGATAAACTGGGAACAGCGGCAAACACCTGCAACTCGACAACTCCAGAGTTTCTTAGGTGGAAATAAGAGGACCCTGGTTCAAGGTCATTCTTGGCTACATACAAAATGTGAGGCTAACCCTGTCTCAAAATTAACAAAGACCTGAAAGGGGACTCAGTAGTCAAGAGGACCGGCGGCTTTTGCAGGGGATGGGGTTTGGTTCACACAACCGTTCGTAGGCTTGCACATGCTTCACACACTCGGTTGCAGACAAAATGTAAAGTCTGCAGGCCCTGGGGCTCCAGCTTGGCCTGCCTCCTTGTCTGTTGTGGACAGCTATTTCTAACCCGAGTGTGCCCTCTAGTGGTCACAGTTGGAAGAGTGCCAGGGAAGTCTGCACTCCCCAAAGAGAATATACCCTTCTCCTTGGAGACAGGACAGTGACAAGTCCTGGGCAGGTAGACAGACCTTGGGGACACAGGCAACTGTGGAACCAGGGACAGCTGTGTGTGTGAGACAAGCTGGAGTGACAGGGAAGGTCAAGAAGGAGCTATGTCCTGGGGCAAAGGAGTGCAGGGCAATGTGGGGACAGGGGCTGCACTGACAGGTGAGGTTTTCCCTCTGAGGGTGCTAGTAAGATGTCAAGAGAGGGAGATGATTGAAATTACAATCTTATTAAAAGTCGCCTTAGGTCATGCCAAATGTGCTCATTTTGTGCTTTGGGGGGGCATGTATGCCCCCCCCAAGCACCTGGACACCAGCCATGGTTTTGTTTTGTTTTGTTTTGTTTTTTGGTTTTTCAAGACAGGGTTTCTCTGTGTAGCCCTGGCTGTCCTGGAACTCACTCTGTAGACCAGGCTGGTCTCCAACTCAGAAATCCACCTGCCTCTGCCTCCCAAGTGCTGGGATTAAAGGCGTGCGCCACCACCACCTGGCAGTTTTTACTTTTATAGTGCTGAAGCCACAGTCCAGAGAGTCCTGTGCATGCTGGGCAGGCGCCTGCCACAGGAGGCTGTCTGTCTGGGACACTTAAGTACGTAACTGGGGCCGGGGCTTTCCCCAAGTTGGCTGGAAATGTCACTCAACTCTCTCCCGCTTCTTTGAAAAGCCTGTCTGTCTGAATTTTGAAGGTCATGTATGTTTTTTCTCTGGTTGCCTTAAAGAATCCCCCAACTCCATACCTTTAGCATTTTTCTTATTTTGTGTCTTACCACAGTGTAACTGTAAAGATGAATGAATAAATAAATGTAATAACTTTTTAAAATGGCCAGTGGGTAAGGGTTTTACCCAGCCTGCCTACCTGAGCCCAGTTCCCAGGCCTCGCATGCTAGCTGTCCTCTGACCTTTGCACCAAATAAATGAAAGGGAAAACAAACTTCAAACCAGACAGCAGGCCGAGTGCTGGCACACACTTTAGTGCCTCGCTCAGGAGGCAGAAGCAGAATTGCTTAGTAAGTTCAAGGCCAGCCTGGCCTTCACAGTGAGATTCAGGACAGCCAGGCTATGTAGAGAGACACTGTCTCAAAACAATGTAAAGCAGTAACAACAAAAGAACACTTTGTAGTTCTAGAGCCTGTCATGTTCTCTGGCATTTTCCCATGTCATCTCGGGCAGGAGGGAAAAAGGAGGTAAACTTCCTGCACTGGGAACTTTTTTTCTTTGCAATGTGGGGCCAGAGTCCAGAGGCAGATGTCGTGTGTGTGTGTGTGTGTGTGTGTGTGTGTGTGTGTGTGTGTGTGTGTCTGTATCTGTGTCTGTGTCTGTGTGTGAGAGACAGAGACAGGGTTTTTTGAGACAGGGCTTCTCTGTGTAGCCCTGGCTGTTCTAGAATTCACTTTATAGACCAAGCTAAGCTTGAGCTCAAAGAGATCCACAAGGCTCTGTCTCCTGAATGCCGGGATCAAAGGTGTGTGCTGCTCAAGTAGAAACTTAAGGGTTCTTCAGAAGGGCAGCTGTGTTGGACGGTGTTTCGCTAAGGCAGACTCATGAAGGAACTTTTGGCTGAAGCAGACACAGGTGAAAGGGTGTTCTTCTAAAGCCAGCAGGCGAAAGGACACATGACGAAGGACTCTGATAACTACACGCGTGTATGGGTCCGCCTTGCAATGCGTAGCTGAGCCCCATTTGTGGGGACTCCACAGAGAGAAACTCAACAACAGCAACAACAACAACAACAACAACAACAGCAACAACAAGAAGTTGCTGAGACAGAAGTATGTGCTGAGGCAGGACCCATGGAGGACACGTGATGCTCAAAGGGAGTATGAACAGGACTCCACAAAGCCGGGAGGTGGGGCGCACGCCGCTAATCCCAGCACTCTGGATGCAGAGGCAGGTGTTTTTCTGAGATTCTGTTTTTTGAGGCCAGCCTGGTCTACAGGGTGAGTTCCAGGACAGCCAGGGCTACACAGAGAAACCCTGTCTTGAAAAAAAACAAAACAAAAAACAAAACAACAATAATAAAATAGGACTCCACAGACAGTGATGGGCTGGGCTTGCGAGCAGAGCTTCCGGTGCAGTGCTTGCTGGTCTCTTGTCTTCGCTGATATTCACTTTGCTGAGAGAGGCACAGTGGAGAACTTTTCCTGGTCCTTCACGCAGAGGCTGAGGCCTGGCTGTCTCTCCTAGGTAGTGCCACCGCTGCTGATTCCTGTTTGCTGTCCCAACTCTACCAAACTGAACTGCTGGTGTTTCCGTGAGGTGTTTGCAAGTGTATCAAGTGGCCTCTGTTTAGCTGTGAACTGAACTACTGATTTCCAGACAACACAGATGGGAGTTGGTCTGAAGAACCATTTCTAAAATGAAAGGACACTTCCCTTGTGTCCTTCCATTTCCTTTACCTCTGGTGGGCGGCGGGCTAAAAGGGAGGTTAAGTTTAAGAACCGTCATTAATAATGGATCTTGAAAAAATAAAGTTACACACCACCACTCCCTGCAGACGCCAACTTTTTAAAAATGGGTTCATTTTTATGGGGTTGGGGAGCCAGGCCGGTAGTTAGGAGCACATTCTGTTCTCACAGTGGACCCGAGTTTGGCTCTCGGGGCCTGTTCTGGCTCACAGTCCTGCAACTCTGGTTGCCTGGGTCATCCAACAATGTCTTCTGGCCTCTCTGGGCAATCCACGTACATATGTACCTAGCACACTCACAGATAAATGAATATTCTTTCCATCTCTAATTTATTTTTATGGCTATGGATTTCTGCCCATATATGTGGAAGTGTGCCAGATACACACAGCACCCTCAGAGGCTAAAAGAGGGCACCAGGTTCCCTGAACTGGACTTAGAGACAGTTGTCTCCATATGGGTGCCGGGACTAGAACCCTGGTCCTCTGCACAAACAGCCAGCGTTCCTAACTGCTGAGCCACCTCCCCAGGCCCTGCACCCCTTCTTATTTTCTGTGTATTATGATCCTCTTGCTGTAACCTCCAAAGTGCTGGAGTTGCAGCATAGGCCACCATACCTGACTTTTTGACTGTGATAGCTCAAATGGAGTTCAGAGGGCAAATTCTCCCCATGCAGCGTGTGGGTGCTAAGGACTGGAGTCACGTTCCCAGACTCAGCAGCAGGCTGTCCCGCGTGCGGTGCCACCTTGCTGGCCAGCGTTGGCGCTCATGCATTGGCTGGTGGATTCCAGATCAGCTTTCCTGGCTTACGAGCCATCTGTGCCCATGGCGTCTGTTGTGAGTACCTGTGCTCAGCATGGCTGCCTGCTTCAGCGTCTCTGGGCCCTCTGATGCCCTGGGCTGCTCCTCTGCCTGTCAGCTGCCATTTCCTCATACAGGTTGGAACTTGGAGCCCCATCCCTCTTGTGTGCAGGACAACGGTGGGCAGGTTCTGGGTGACTGGATTAAAATGAGCTGCAGACGCATAGCCTACTGCAGACCTATGGAGTGACAGGTGGCGGGTCTGGCCTGGCAGTGGCTTCCAGGGAGCTGGCAGGCTCTGTTCCAGGCCTATGCTGGGAAGGTTGCACTTGGCTATGGCATATGAGATATGCACGACACACCCCACATAGTAGCGTGACAGGGAGAGGCAGGAGAGCAGAGGTCCTCAGGGTCAGAGCTCAGACAGCCCATGCAGAAACTCAGGACTTCCAAGCCCACACTCCAGTCACCAGTCTGGGGGCCCAGCCTACACCTGGACATGTGGGAACATGGGAGTCTAAAGCTTCAGACCACCAGAAGATGGCCACTTTGCACAGTCACGGCAGGCAAGCTAGAGACCCTAAGAGGATACACTAGCCAGTGTCCCTTGGAGGGGTAGGGAAGTGTGGTCCTGTCACAGGTACACCTGCTTTGTGGCAAGGGAAGTCAGCGGGTCATGCAGGGTCCCCATGTGGGGCCTGAAGCACAGCACACAGAGAGGACAGGCAGCAGATGTAACAAACGGACTTTAATGTAACTGTCACACACATGGGTGGAGGACAACCAGGCCTTGCACAGTGAGGGGAGCCTGTGCCTACCCAGGAACTTTGGGGCAAAGGCTGAGGCCATGTGCCCTTCCAGGAAAACACTGATGTGGTCAAGGGCTGGCATGGGAGGCACAGCTGGCCCAGGCAGAGCCACTGTCCCGCACGTAGACCAGTGTGGCTGGGGGCAGCTGCCCTCAGTGTGGCAGCTGCACAGGACACTTGAAGAAAGGAGATGGGACAGTCGACAATGACCAACATGCTCAGCAAAATGGCAGCAGAAGGAGGCTCTGGAGGTGGGTGGAGATGGCGTCTACAGCGTGGTGGGTGGCCAGTCATGAGGCACCAGGAGCTCAGCTCCAGCTGGCTTGTCCCTGGGGGAGACTGGCAGGCCCTTCCTTCCCACCTGGATCGGAATGGGACCAGGGAAGGGGCTCTGTGAGTCCACTCAGGCTTAAGGAGAGGGTGGCGGCCTGTCCAGGGCCGTCCTCCAGCTTCCGGGTCGGTGAGTGTGGCAGGTGTGCCCTGAGGCTGGGGAGGCGGGGCTGCTTGCAGAGACCTCTCACTGGGTCCGGAGCTGGTAATCTAGAAACATGGGGCACCCACTGTCAGCTCCTCACAGACACCCAGGTCACCCACCTCAGCTCCTCACAGACACCCAGGGCACCCACCTCAGCTCCACACAGACACCCAGGGCACCCACCCTCAGCTCCTCACGGACACCCAGGGCACCCACCTCAGCTCCTCACAGACACCCAGGTCACCCACCCTCAGCTCCTCACAGACACCCAGGGCACCCACCTCAGCTCCTCACAGACACCCAGGGCACCCACCCTCAGCTCCTCACAGACACCCAGGGCACCACCCACCCTCAGCTCCTCACAGACACCCAGGGCACCCACCTCAGCTCCACACAGACACCCAGGGCACCCACCCTCAGCTCCTCACAGACACCCAGGGCACCCACCTCAGCTCCTCACGGACACCCAGGGCACCCACCTCAGCTCCACACAGACACCCAGGGCACCCACCCTCAGCTCCTCACGGACACCCAGGGCACCCACCTCAGCTCCTCACAGACACCCAGGGCACCCACCATCAGCTCCATGTAGGAAGCCACAGCCTAGAAAGACCTGTCTCGGTCGGCCAGGCAGGCGCCACTCACCTCCGTTCTGTGTGATATAACGTACCCAGGGCAGGGCCTGGTACCCGCTCTTCTCAATGATCTTCAGGTAGCGCACCTGGACACAAGGGCCTTGACTGTGCTGTACCCCACTAGCACCCCTCATCCAAGGGGCAAGGCCAAAGGGGCAGCTTGGCATAGCATGAGGGGTCGTCAGTGGCAGCCAAGACCAAAGGTTTGGTGACCTTGAGCCTTTCAGGGGAACAGTATGTTCCTCTCATCCACACAGTTTGAGGGGCCCCAAGGAAATAGGCCCTGTGCGAGCGAGGACGAGGGTTTAGAGGTGCTGCGGTGGCTCTGGGCTCACATGTGGGGCTCAGGAAGCCAGCCCCAGCACACTCATACCTGGATGCCAGAGGTAGTGAAATAAGGGATCTCGAACTTGACGCTGATGGGAGGCTTGCCCTCCTTGTCTTCAGCCTCCACGCTGGGGAGGCCGAAGTGGGCCCGCATCAGGTACTCCTTGCCACCCTGGGGGCCGTGCAGGACATGGTTAGGCAGCCGCCCAGCCCCAACCAATGTGCTGTCTCCCAGGCTAGCGCATGGCTCCTAGAAGCCAAGGTGGGCCAGGGTGTGAAGAGGCTTCACCAGCTCCTAGGGAGAGGGCTGTCCAGACAGGTCCTAGGGGAAGGGGAGGCTGGGAGCACACGGGGAGAGCGGTGTGCACACTGCACAGCCCCAAGGGGACACTGAGGTGTAGGGAGGCACAGGTTCCCAGGAGCCCAGCAATCACTTGGAGGCGGTTTGAGAGTGGGTCCAGTCAGGACTAGCTGAGACCCCTGCCCTGCTCTGGCCAGGGGCTTGGCTGTCCCCTCTGTCTGTCTGGGACAACATGGCCTTTGGTTTCCTGAGCTCACACTTAGGGCCAGCGGGAGTGGCTGTGACTAGGACCCTGCTTAGGAGCTGGGCACAGCAGGCAGGGGAGCCTTGGCCCCTGCGAGGCCCCGGAGCCTAGCTTCCCTGCAGCAGCTCCCAGCCGTAAAAGACGCCATGGCATCTGCCTGGGAGCCGGGGCAGATCCCTTCTAACAGCAAAGTCGGGGAATGGAGAGAAGACCTGCCCAAGGAAACTCAAGAGTAAGCGGAGCCCAGCCATGTCAGCATTCAGGGCACTGTGGCAAGTTCAAGGCAAGCCTGAAATACAAGACTTTGAGGTCACTCTGGGCTACAGAATGACTTGGAGACCACCAAGACTATCCAAGGAGACCCTTCTCAAACAAAGTCCCTATAAAACAAAAATACAAGACAACTTCTATGTGAAAACGGAAGTTGAAGAAAATGGTGTTGCATGTTACACTGTAGGTTTCGTGGGTACAGAGTAAAGGTAGAACTGGAAGAAATGTTTATCTGCATCAACAGTAACGTAAAAATTACCAGTGAGTGAACTGAACCTGAAGGAGGGGGTGACTGGGCTGGGGACAGGGGTCAGCGGCTGTCGCCGCGCTTTGGGTGTACAGTCACAGATAAAGATGAAGGAAACATGAGGATGGATACCAGAGCATGCCTCCAACCACAGCACCAGGGAGGCAGAGGCAGGTGAGTGTGAGGCTAGCTTGGTCTGCACAGTGCTACATCCAACCTCCAAGACAAAAACAAAAATGTGACGGACAAGAAGCCAGAACCCTCAAGCACCTCTGGCGGGGATGACAACGTACCACTGCTACACAAAACACCAAGACAGAGCCTCAAACAATTCTACTTTTGACAAGCCATTCAGACACTCTCTTGTGGATGTATGCCTGAGAACAGGAAGCAGGCTCTGGAGGAGAGCCCTGCGCACTGACGTGCACTGCAGCTGGACTTGGCGCACTGAGAGGCCTGTCAGCGAGACAGGAAGGGCGTGCTGTGGGCATCACTGCCTTACAGAGTCTGCAGCGATGTGCAGGACACTGACAAGCTTTGTCACTGCACCATGAGACACAAGGCTGGCACACCACCGGGAAAGTGCAACAGTGGTCGCCAGGGCCATCCTGCCCACCTGGACTCCCCAAGTCTGTGCGAGGCCCTTAAGCAGGTGACAGCAGGAGAGCTGCCGGGCTTGGGTGCCCCGGGATCGTCTCAGACACACAGAAAAGCAGCAGCCCTGGCTCTCACTGTGTCCTCTCTGGGGAGGACAAGGACGCGGGTGGAGGTGCAGCGGGGTCCTACTGTGTGCAGACCCCTGTGCACGGTGGCCATGCTGTAGCACTGAGGGAAAGCTCTCCTGAGATGGCTCTGTGGCCTTCCCCCAGTCCTCTAGGGAGCAGAGAGGGACTGCACCTGTGTCCCTGGGACCAGGATGCCACTAAGCAGGACTGGCCCTCACTGCAAGGAAACCCTTTCCCCAAGGTGGCCCACCTTGGGAGATATTTAGGGGTACATGGCAGGTATGGGGCTCACCGGGAAGGACTTGATGGACCACACGATCTCACTGTTTTCAGGGACCCACTTAACACTCCCCACAGTCGTCTTGAACTTGGGTGAATCGGCGTCGTTGGGGACTGGGATGTGGATCTCCACGTTGTTGGCTGTTGACCGTCGCTTGAACTGGCTCTTGGCCTGCAGGAGGCCCCAGACAGAGGTTCTGGATGATGCAGGGAAGGGAGTCCGGCCACCCCCAGCCACTTACCAGGGTCACACAATCCCTGCCTAGCAGTGGGTCCCCATTACCCACCAAGGACTCTGACTATGCTAGGCACTGCCCACACCTGACTTAGGCCTCCAAGGTGCCCGCCCTCTGACCAACCTTGACCATGTACTCAATGCGGCTGTGGGAATGCTTCTCAATCACAGACTCAATCCAGATCAAAGGCTTCACCTGTGGGTGTGGAGAAGGCACTCACACTGCTGGCATGTCACTGTGCCTCATGCTACTGAGGGAAAACTGAGGCCAGACAAGGTCCCGTTCTCCCAGGACACCAGTGCGTATGCCAGCAGACGGGGATGACAATGTGGAGCCAGCGGTGCTCAAGGTCCTCCCACTTGGGGCTGGGAGGCGGGAGCCCGAGGCTGTGGGAGGACGGTGCAGAGCGTGCTGGGACCCGCGGCACTCACATGGGTGTTGAGGCGGTAGGACATGAGCTCAAACTCTCCGTCGGGCGGGATGAAGGAGATGGTGCGGTCGTTCTCGAATCGCGACAGCCGCACACACTGGTGGAACTTCACGTCCTCCAGCTCCACGGACTTGCTCTTCCCTCCTGTGCAGGGCAGGGGTGAGGCTGCAGGGGTTACAAGTCCCTGCCCATGCCAAAAAGGCGTCCACAAGAAGCCGGTTCTCCTCCTAGACAGCCTCCTGCCGCCTCCTTCCATCACATGCCTGCCTGGTTAGCATGGATCCTGAGCCGCCCTGCTATGCCATGCCAAGTCCTCAGCAGCCAGACAGCAACATGTCAGGGCGCATTTGCTAAGCGGCTGTGGGGGCCCAGGTATGGCTAGCAAGTCCAGGAGGCTGTCAGGGGTCAGGAAGCAGTGAGCCGCTACGGCAGCCTGGGCGTGCCCACCTGTACTGTGCTCTGCCACTTAGAAGCCTCACCACAGAAAGAGGCCAGCTTTGGTGTGTGACCTCCCAACAACCCACCTTCAAAGAGAAGGGGACAGAGGATGGGGCAAGGCTCTACTCTGGGTCTCTCTGATGGCATCTAAGAACTCAGAACCTTGGCTCCCTGCCACCCTCCTCACAGTCTTATACTGTACCCAGGATGGCCTCAAACTCAAGAATCTTCCTGCCTCAGTGTCCTGAGTGGTGACTGGCAGATGGCACCATACCAGCCAGATGTCTGTCTTTCTTGGTGCTGGGAGGTACTGAGCCTAGGCCTGCTAGGTCAGCACGACCACTTCCTGAGCTGCAGCAATGTGAGATTCTCTGTTTATCTTGTCCGCTGTGTACGGAAGGTTGTATGTGCTGCAGTGCACGTGGCAAGAGGACAACTCGCAGAGACTGGCTCCTCTCCTACCACATGGGCTTGCGATATCACAGTAAGGCCATGGGACCTGACAGCAATGCTTTACCTGATGCGCCATCTCAACGACCCAAGAAATTCTCTTAAACCTGTACTTGAAAGCAGCTGGCTGTCCCACCAGGTAAGCATCAGCTCTGACTCAGGGTCAAGTGAAGTCATCTCCCTGGAGCAAGACTGACCCAGTCTCTGCACTGTCCTCAGGTACTCACGGCCTGTGTTGTCGAAGAGGACCTTGTCATTGAGACCCAGGCGTAACTCAGGCATGCCCGAGAGGAAGACCCGCATCTTGATGGAGCCCACAATCTCACTGCGTAGCACGTTGCCATTGGCGCTGACCTGGGGACAGCAGGAGCCATGTGCAGTGTGACCTCTACCACATCTGGAGACAGCAGGAGCTGTGCAGTGTGACCTCTACCACATCTGGGGACAGCAGGAGCTGTGTGCAGTATGACCTCTACCACATCTGGGGACAGCAGGAGCCGTGTGAGGTGTGACCTCTACTACATCTGGAGACAGCAGGAGCTGTGCAGTGTGACCTCTACCACATCTGGGGACAGCAGGAGCTGTGCAGTGTGACCTCTACCACATCTGGAGACAGCAGGAGCTGTGTGAGACGTGACCTCTACCACATCTGGGGACAGCAGGAGCTATGTGAGGCGTGACCTCTACCACATCTGGAGACAGCAGGAGCTGTGCAGTGTGACCTCTACCACATCTGGGGACAGCAGGAGCTGTGCAGTGTGACCTCTACCACATCTGGGGACAGCAGGAGCTGTGCAGTGTGACCTCTACCACATCTGACTCAACTGCAAGCCTGCAGTCCTCCAGCTCACCCGGTAAAAGAAGACGTCCCAAAGCCCTCTGTGCTTCCCACATTTGTCTGAGGCGAGGTCTCTCGTTTGGCTGGCTTGATCCTCCTGTCCCAGCCCTAGGAATGGGGCCACAGCGCCCAGCACCACGCCCAGCTTCCTCACGTTAGGCTCTGAACTCAAGACCTCAAGCTTGGACACAGTGCTCTGCTTGTGAACCTATTTTTTACTTACAAATGTTACTACTGTATATGAGTGTGCATGCCGTGTGTGTATGGAGGAGCCACTGCCTCCGTGTGCAGATCAGACAGCGAGTTTATGGTTTATCTTGTTTATGAGGGCTCTGGGGTGGAGCGCAGCTCACGAGGCTTGAGGAGCAGCAGCTTGGGTCGCTATGCCATCTCCTGAGCCCGTGTGTGTGTGTGTGTGTGTGTGTGTGTGTGTGTGTGTTTGCTGTTGTATGTAAGTACATTGTGCCTCCAGACACACTCCAGAAGAAGAGGGTGTCAAATGCCATTACAGATGTTTGTGAGCCACCATGTGGTTGCTGGGATTTGAACTCAGGACCTCTGGAAGAGCAGTCAGTGTTCTTAACTGCTGAGCCATCTCTCCAGCCCTTTTCTTTTTTGTGAGCCCTGTTTTTATTTATTTATTTATTTATTTATTTATTTATTTATTTATTTATTTATTTATTGTGTGTGTACTTGTGAGGTCACAGGACAGAGAGCAGGAGTCAGTTCTCTTCCACCAGGATGAAACCCACAAAGGCGGCTGTGGGAGCCCGTTTTTCCCTCCTGAGCCATCTCTCTTGCTGCCCCTTTCATTTCTGTTTTCTGAGTGTGACCCCGGAGGGCCTGGAACTTAAGGTTCCTCTCTCTCAGTCTCCTGAGAGACACCTCAACGCTGCCCCTACAGATTCTGAGAGTGAGGCTGATGCAGAGTGCCATCTCTGGCGGCTACGGCTGAGCCCTGCTAGCCTGCCAGGGCCTAGGCGACAGACACACTCTGCTGCATTTCAGTTTTATGCCCGACCACTACCCTGGAAAAGATGGCAGCTTAGGAAAGGAAGAAAAAAAGGCAGCCTACCAAGAGGTTAACGGCTTCAATGACGTCCAGGAATACTTCGTTCTTCCGATACTTGATGCCTTCTGAGCGCCACGACACAGCATTGGTGACAGTGGCTGGGGGCCGGGGGGCCCCTGTCTCTAGCTTGTGGCCTTCCTGAGTGATGTACCTGTGGGGCCAAACTGCTCAGTTCTAGAGGTGACACACAGTGTTCCACCCTGCATTGGGATGGAGCTAGGAAGAAGGCAAGGCCCAGCTACTTGAAGCCCCACATCAGCAGGCTCCAGGAGGGGACGGTATGCATGCTATAATGAGTGGGCCAAATGCACTTCATTTATGTGACAAGACACTGGTGTGGGGTGGGGAATGGAGGATTAAGTGGTCAGTATTGTGGGTACCTGGAGGGACTGAGCCCTGTGCCACCAGGACAACAGAGCAGCCGCTTTCCCTGGCCTCCCAGTCAGGTGGGAAGCTAGCACCCCAGGTTGCACTGAGGGATGGACAGTGTAGCATGGGCCTGCTGCTTTCTGCCTCTGCGGCTGGGGTTCCAAAGACTGTCTCAGTTCAGTACAGTACAATCAGCAAAGGCAGGCTCTGACTAAGGATCCTGCATTTATGCGGGTGGAAGAGACAGGGTACACCTATGGGAAAGGCTCCTGTCCCCAGAGGCACTCAGTAGAAACCCAAGCCCAGCCCTTGGCTCAGCAGCAAGCACCCCAGTACCACACAAACACACACACAATTAGGAACCCCAGATCCTGTGCCCAGTAAACAGGACCCGTGGCCTGCTTCTGCCAGCCCAGCACTCCAGAGGCAGAGGTAGGAGGATCAGGACCCTATCTCAAAATAACTAAAGAACAGTCGGGGCAGAAGGCACAAGCTGCCTGCTCCATTGCGGGTGGGGGTCAGCGAGGGGCACGAGCACTCACTCCTGCAGGATCTTGCTGTCGGTGGTCTGCGGGTAGCCGAAGTCCATCAGCTCGTCTAGCAGCTCGTAGATGATGACAAAGTTGTCTCGGATGCTCTCCTCCTCCAGCTCCTTAAAGTACTCAGAGAACACCTGGGCCAGGTGCAGCAGAGCAGGACTCAGCCCAGACCCAAAGGCCACCAGCCGAGTGACTGCATCCGTGGGTGACAGCACAGACCCTGAACCCAAAGACCTGAACTACAGACCACAGGCAGTGGCCAGGAGTGGCTCTGCACCAGCACTTCAGCTATCCAGGCCTCCGTGGTCAGTCCCACCTGCGCCTGTGATCCCCGCCTCTGCCAAAAGACTGCCGCCCATCCCCACAAAGGGTTGGCTCTCTGGCTGCAGACAAGCATCTCCATTTCAGTGGGTAACTGGAGGCTGATGAAAGGACCTGGTCTTTACACTAACACAGAAGCACACAAGTGGGAAAGGCCAGCTATGGGGAAAAATGTGCCCCAGCACCCCAATCATGTTCCAATCTGGTGGCAAAGCCAGGCTGTCCACAGTGGACCTGCTCAGAAGGAAACTACCAAGAGGTTCTCCCAAAAAGACAATGGGTTCCCTTGCCCCATTTCCTACCCTTGGCTAAGAGGCACCCACCCAAGAGGGAGGGAGGAGAAACAGGGAAAGGAATCCTGCCCTCCAGAGGCACTCGGTGGAAATACAGACTAGCCCTGGAGCCTTTGCTTAATACTGTCACCCAACAGGCTGACTCAGCAGCCAGTAGTCCAGAGGTGTCCTGGGTAAACCTATGCACTAACTAGCATCAGACTTCACACTCCTACATGGCCCCAAGATCCAGACCTGTGCACCTAACTGACCCCAGTCCCTACTCTGTCCAGGCACAGGGCCCATTATCACATTATGTAGCCTCCTCCCAAGATGGCGCACAGCCATATCTCCCGTCTTGTGAGCTTTCTTCACCTCCAGGGTGGGATGCAATCAATGCCAGTCAGGGACTCTCACCCGCAAGCACACTGAGGCTTGCTGGCCCAGAACCCCGGGCACACAGCGCTACAATCCCGGAGCCCTCCCCAGGAGGGTGTCCCAGCACAGGGCCTACCTGCACCACCTTGTAGAGGAAGGAGAACACCAGCGACACACAAGCGTTCTTTTTTGAAGTGGCAACCACTGCACAGTGGCCGTCAAGGAGCCTTCTGAGGCCAGGAGACCACGCCACAGGTGCCCATCCCCACAGCTCCCTGCCCCAACCACACCCCAGTGGTCCACTGGGCCCAAGAGTAGGACCAAGCCTCCAGTTGAGCCAGGCCGGGGCATCGGCAAGCAGAGGAGCCTTAGGGACACAGAAAGTGTGGGGCTTAAAGGCAGCTTCTGGATACTGCATCTAGGAGCAAGGCTGGGAGAGCCCAGCAGGGTGGAGAAGCAGCCAGGGCCAGGCCTCTCTTCTTCCTGTTGGTGACAGAGCTTTTCTGGGGGGACTGCCGTGCACATGTCTACTCACCCCAAGTAGGGAGCCCACAGTAGACCAGAGTGTGGGCCGTTTCCTTTCAGGTACCCTTGAAAGCTGCCCATGGGGTCCATATAAAGTCTGCTCATAGGGAAGTCAACACAGGTTAGGAAACAGCTCAGGCCGCTGGCATCCCTGTGAATAGTCTGCTGTTTTGCATGTTCTCCAAACAGTAAGCCTCTTCCTGATTTTGGCCTCAACAAATGGACACATAGATAAATTAGTATGTCCTGGGAGAGACTGGCAGGTAGATTTACTAGGATATCAGTGAGGCATGAGAAATACTCTCTCTCCAGTGTACACAGCCGCAGGCCTCTTACAAGCTCTGTCATGGCTCTCAGTCAAGTAAGATGTCCTCGGAGAACCACAGTGTCAAGCAGCCGCATCACTAACATGGAGGACGACAACCAGGTGGAATGAACTTCTATCACCTACAGCCCAGCTGAGGCATGGATAATTGAAAGGAAAAAATGGAGGGCTGCAGAGATGGACCCTGTGTGCTAAAATAGCACAAGCTAAGCAGCAGGTACCTGTTTGTGCAATGGTGGCACAGATAGCATGGGTGATACTGACACCTTTCTATTGGGTTTTAGGCCCACTCCACAGGGGAGTTCACATATGGTATTATACGTCAGGAAATCCCATATGCCTGGGTGAGAGTGCTAGCCAGGAGCTGTAAGGGAAGACCATGTCCCTGGGAAGAGTTGGCACCTGTGACTGTTGGGGGCCACACACACACACACATACACACACACAGAGATATTTACTTGCTAACCCTGAGGGGACCGGCAGCTGAAGGCCTGGTGCACCCCACTGCTTACCACCGCACAGATTTTCAGAGGTCTGCCAAAGCCCCAAGTGGTGGGTGCACCCATGGCGGGTCTACCTGGTACCACACTTGATTTGAGGCTGAAGCGGGGCTGGGGTGTAGGGTACATGGGAACTTCCCACCCCTACTCCTATCCCGTTCCCCTCATTTGTCCACTCCTGCCGCTGACAGTGTGGCCATACACAGCAGCCAGAGATCTCTACACCACAAAGCCACCTACAGTCGGCCCGCCCCACCCCACCCCAAGACCAACTCCATGTAACCTCTTCACACCTCTGAAGATCCCCAGTGGGCTCCCATTCTTGCCATGGGCCCCTCCTTTCCTCCCCACAACTGCCATCCCTAGGCCCAGGCCCTCTGGCTGCCACTGCCCTGTGCTGGTGGGCAGGCAGGCCATTCTCAAGCCCTGCCTCTGCAGCGTCAGGATACGGTACAGGTTGTTGTGCTTAATCCACATGAAGCGAACACCACCGTGGGCCAAGATGGGCGACAGCATGCCCTCCTCCTCCTTCTCCATCAGGATGGGCATGAAGTGCTCCACCTCTGACATGTCCACATCCCCACGGTAGTTCCTGCAGATGAGCACCTGCATCAGGAAGGAAAGAAGGGGTGGCTTCTTCTCTGAGTGTCAAAGGTAGGGATGGGGACCATCTGTGGAGGACACAACTTGAGGCTAGTCTGATTCCCACCTTAGGGCGGTCCTACCACAAGGCTCTTCCTACAGCAGAAGGCAGAGGGAGGAGGCACTGTCCCCACAGACCCCAGGGCAAGCTTTGCCCTGTGAGCACCCCATGCAGACCTTCTCAGTGCCTTTGCTGTGCGGGGGCACTTGGATCCCCAAGGTGTCCAAGTTTATGAGATCCCACTGAGGCCTGTACAGGAATAGCCCTGCCCTGGTCTTCCTCCTTGCATGGTCTGAACCAATGTCCATCACCCAGGGAGACTGTGGAATGGCAAAGTTAGTGGTGCCTCACAAAGTGACACCAGAGTTAAGTGTGACCCAGCGGCTCCCCCTAGAGAATAAGAGAAGTTGCATGTCCGTGGAGAATGGAGATGGGAGTGGGAAGGGACTAAGGAGCCCAGGCACACCGCAAATCCACTACGTAGCCAAGGATAGCCTTGAATTCTTGCTTCTCCTGCTGCTGCCTCCTGAGTGCTGGGAGGACAGGTGTGAGTCGACCCACATAAATGAACACTTTAGTGGCTGAAGCTTAAATACAGACAGACCAGAGACAAAGACATGTCTTCCTTCCTTCCTTCCTTTCTTTTTCTTTTTTTGGTTTTTCAAGACAAGGTTTCTCTGTGTAGTCCTGGCTGTCCTGGAACTCACTCTGTAGACCAGGCTGGCCTCGAACTAAGAAATCCGCCTACCTCTTCCTCCCAAATGCTAGGATTACAGGCATGTGCCACGACACCCGGCTCAAAGACATGTCTTTCAACAGATATATGGAGAATCTGGGTCTGACCCTTCCCAAAGCACTCCACAGCTGGGTTCCAGAACCCCAGGATTCCAGAATCGGAGGTCCCTCCAATACAGTGCTGTGGTGTCTAAGGGCAGACTGCTCTAACAACAACAAAAAAAAAAGTCTGAGGCTTTTGCTTTGTTGAGATGATTTCACTGTGTAGCCCAGGCTAGCTTCAAACTTGTGGCAATCTTTCTGCCTCCAGAGTGCTAGGGTTATAGGCATGAGACACCAAACCCAGTTCAAATCCGACCCCGACCCCTCTCTCTCAGTGTGTGTCTGTGTGTGTGTGTCTGTGTGTGTGTGTGTGTGTTACCACCTCAGATACTCTAGCTAGCCAGCATGCTCCTGAACTCAGGTCTTCACATGTATATAGCAAACAATTTCAGTTTCCCTCTAATCCTAGCACTTGGAAGCAGAGGGAGGGAAGTTTACACAGTAAGTTTCAAACAAGACATAGTGAGACCCTGTCTTTAAAAAAAATCCTAGGGTTGCTGGGCATGATAGTGCACGCCTTCTATCCCAGCACCCAGGAGGCAGAGGCAAGTGGATCTCTGAGTTCGAGGCCAGCCTGGTCTACAGATCGAGTTCCAAGACAGCCAGGGCTACACAGAAAAAACCCTGCCTCAAAAAGCCAACAGGCTGGAGAGATGGCTTAGCAATGAAGAGCACTGACTGCTCTCGCAGAGGACCTGGGTTCAATTCCCGGCACCCACAGGGCAGTTCACATTTGTCCAGGGCTTCAGTTCCAGGGCTTCTGACACCCTCACACATGCAGTCAAAATACTAATGAACATAAAGTAAAAATTACATATGTGTGTGTGCATATATATATACACACACACATACTTTATATATATATATATACATATATATATAAAACCAAATAACCAAATAGATAAATAAATCCCAGGAGTTGGAAACTGTTTTGTTGCTTAAGTGTGCTGCTGTTCTTTCAGAGGATCCAGGTTCAGTTCCCAGTACCCACATTGGGTAGCTCACAACTACTTGCAACTCCAGCTCTAGGGGATCTAGGGGCACTCTTGTGTATATACCAGTATTCCTCTCGCCTCCTCCCTCCCCCTACATTATTTTTTTTAAATCAGGATTTATTATTCAGGGTCAGCGAAGGGCAGATATAGAATGTGAATACAGGACATGGGACTCTTAGAGATGCAGGACATGAAGATGCCCAGGTAGGCTCTAATTTCAGAGTCACTGTGCATAGTGAAGAAAACCAAACAGGAAGTGCCCCAGGAAGGCCTTGAGGAAGTGCCCCAGGAGGGCCTTGAGGAAGTGGCTGCAGGAAGGGGCCACAAGGAAGCTGTGGGGAGGGCTGAGGAGGGCCCTGGTTACTTGGTGACAGGGCCTGCTTTGTCACACTGACTGCTGTCAGCACGTCTGGTGGCCATGTGGCAGTGTTGCAGCATGTTGTAGCTGAGCTGTCATGCTAGACTGGCACCACCTGCTGCCAAACCTGTCACTTCAGAAAGCAGTCTCTGCTGCTTCTAGCTGGGAGTGTGCAGTGAGGGCACTTCCTTTCCAGTCCTTTTTGGGCCTTGTGGGGACCCCCGGAGTAAGCTTTTGGGTCTGATGCCCCCTACCCCATCTAAGGGACTCCCACTTGCCCACTCCTAGTCCTCTTGCTATCTTTTATATGGTAAGCTGGTTGGTGTTACAGATTACAATGCTGAGAGAGGTGGAGCTACCTGCCTGAGGTAACCCAGCAGAGGGAGCAGGGGAGCAGAGAGAGTCAGGATCTCAGAGCCGTCCTTCCTCCCATTTCCTGTGTGGTTGCCTGTGCTCCCCGATCACTGGGCTGGACTGCTCAGAGCCAACCAGAAGGCTCGACTGTTCTCCTCTCCAGGGCTGCTCAGGGGTTTGTTTCCTTGCTCAGACAAAATGCAGAGTGAAGCTATGTGACGCCTGCCACCATGGTAGCCATGGTCGACATGATTCCCTCACTGTCACAGCTGCCTGGGGACAACTGGGGACCTTCTCACTGGTCACCTTCAATCAAGGTTTTAAGAGATAGGGAGGAGTTTCAGGACTCTCTTGGGAGACTCAGGGAGGTTGGCCACCTCTGAGCTGGTGTGGCAGTGGAGGGAGACAGGAGACACTGAGACAGCCCTTCTCTGCTGATCTCTCACGCCATGGTCCTTCCCCAGGAAGAGGAAGAGGATTCAGCCTCAACAGAAGCGAGCAGGGTGACCTCTCCTCGATCCACGCTGACAGAAAGCGCAGGCAACTGCCTGTCCCGACAGAAGACTCTCACACTCCTGCCCTCTTCCCTGTCGCAGCACTGTCCACCTCTGAGACCAGGGCCTCCAGGGTGCCTTATGGTCATCCTGGACATTTTCCAAGTACACTCTGTCACTCAGACCCTCTCCGCCAAAGCATGTGGCATACCATCCTTCCCATGGCTCCTTTTCCCTCTCAGCAGGGCATCTTGGAGCTCGCTGAGTTCTGTCTAACAGCCAGGCTCTGCTCTGGGCATCAGGAGCCAGTATGGAATGAGTTTGGTGTGTCTTCTCAGGAACATTGGAGGAAAAAGGAATAAACAGATAAACATGCATGTGATGCAGTAGGCAGTATGGGGTAGAAGATGCAGTGTGCTGGGGTAGGATGGCTAGATATGATCCCAGTTAGGGCAAGCAGGAGAGGCTTCCTGGAGGAGGTGCTGTTTGAAATAGAGCCAAGCCACACAGCTCTCCACAGATGCAAGGTCAAAGGTCCCAAGGCAGATGCAGACAGGGTGTCTGGACACCTGCTTTAGGGTCCCCACTGGCTAAAGTGCAATGAGCCAGGGTCCCATGAAAAGGTGCTGGGTCCCCTGGGGTGGGGGGGGTGGGGGAGGGTATGAGAACTCAGACTACACAGGTCCTTGTGAGCAACTGGGGCTTTGTTCTCAGTGCCCAAAAGAGCAGCGTGGAGAGGAAGGAGGGAAGCAATACTTTTGTGCTCCAGACCTAGTCACCAGGCCACGGTGTGCGCAAGGAAGCTCCTGAATGGCTGGGGAAGCAACAGACAGACAGCAGCCAGGCATTCTTGGAGGACCACCTACTGCTACATGGAATCCCTGGGTAATGAGAGGCTCAGTTTGGCATGTTGTCATGAGGCTGGTTTGATTTTGGAAAGAGGCAGGAAAGTCTACAGCCTCCCTGGGGAGCTTCCAGAGGCAGGTCTGACCACACCCCATCCTGGGGACTCCTCTCTGGAACTGCAGTGGCCCTGGAGCCTCCTCCCATTGGATCGCCAAGGTCCTGGCACCAGTCTATGGGCTGACCTACACCTTACATGCCAACTGGGACATCTGTCACCTTCTCAGAACCACATCAGGTGCCTGCTCTGTCTGCAAGTCTTTTGTAACCTTCTCTGAATTCCAAACAGAAGGCAAATGGCCCTTCGGCTGCTGGTCCAAGTGTTTCCTGCTAGGCCAAGAGGCCTGTGGAGCCAAATGCCATGCTCTGTGGGCCTTGCGAGGGCTTGTCTCACATCTACACTTAATAACTCAGATAAGACTCTTCGGATCCATTAGGAAGGCAAGGCTCAGACAGGCCAAGGTGCTTGCCTATGATCGCACAACTCAGCTACAGAGGGCGGCTGAATCCACATGTAAATACAGCTCTACAGCTCAGCCCGGGATGGGTACTCGCTAGTGCCAATGCGACAGGCAGCCCATTGTACCTCTAGGCCCGGGTGCCCAGAAGGCAGAGCATATGCCATGAGACCTAGGGAACACTGCCCCTATCCAGCTTCCCAGAAGGCTGTGGAGGAAGCCCAGGTCTGGGACTCACCAGTTGTTGACCTTGGACGACAAACAAGGCAGGTACACACTCAAGGGACTAAGGAAAACGCTGGGGGTGGGGCTATTCTAAACTCCAGCTCTTCCATGTAGACTGGACATCAATGTTCTTTCGCTGATGAATGTTGGACTTGTTTACTGTGGCTGAACCTGTTCTGGTAGCTTCCAAATATAAGAGGCTGGCCACTTGCCTTCCACTCTGATGGCCTGAGGTAGAGCAGTAGCCCATCTCTTAAAGCTGAATGTGCCTTTCTGGAAGAGGCTTCTGCACGGAGCACACTGAGGCTGTCTGACAGAGAGCTGCTCGTTCTAGGCTCTATCCGCAGCACCACAAAGCCATCCTTTAGGCCAGGGAGACAGCTCAGTCTGTAAAGTGTTTTCCAAACTCCATACCCAAATCCCAGGTAACAGCCAGGTGCTTACCAGGCTGTGGCGCACACCTTTGATCCCAGCACTTGGGAGGCAGAGGCAGGTCAATCTCTAAATTCAAGGTCTACACAGTGAGTCCCAGGACAGCCAGAGCTACACAGAGAAAATTTGTCTCATAAAAGCAAGAGCTGGGAAAAAGTCAGATTCTGCTGGGAAGTACAGACAGGCAGATCCATGTGTTTTAAAGGTCAGGCAGCCTAGTTCAGTCTAGTGACCCGCGTTCTATAACAAGAGCCCATGTAAGGGTAGCAGGCGTCTTCTTCCTCCGCACACCCACAGAAACACACAAATGAAGATAACCCTGCTTCTCTGTCCAGGGCCTTCATGTCTCAGCAATCTTTGTTATTCCCAGTCAGGAAAGCTCTCCCTGATCCTTTAGTTGGTCCATTATGAAGACATGGCCCCAATAGGTATTCATCTATTTGTGCTTCTCCAAGTGACTAAGTTTAGCTATGACAGATTCTGCCAACCCACGGAGGCCCAGGACTTAGCACCTGCCTGGAGAGGATGCTTCCAGGCAGCGACTTCCCAGAAGTCGGTGTGACTGTTTCCCCCTCTAAAACCACTCTCATCATCCACTTCTCTGAATGTCACAGGAAGCTCAGCTGCTCTAGGGCGCGCTGGAGCGGTGTGTACACTGTGGAGCGAGGGGCTGACCCAAGGCCATAGTCCCTGCCACGCCTCTGGCCAAGGGTCGCATGGTCCCCCGGGGCTCAGTGTCCTGCTACAGGAGTCCACAGGAGAAGCTAGAGTCCCGGAAGCACGAGGAAGGAAAGGGGCAAAGCGGCAGTTACCTAGCAACCGCAGCCCACCAAGTTGGCAAGCAATGGGGCGGGACTCGCGGAAAGAAGACCCCCGCCCATTTCCTAGCAACAGGGCAGGGCTGGCCAGAGAGGCTGCCCCGCCTGCCTGACGCCCCAGCTGGGCTGGTCGGTCAGTTGCCTAGCAACAGGGTGGGTCCCGACAGGGCGAGGGCCTGTTGGTTGCCTGGCAACGCGAAGGCGGGAGAGCCTTTCAGTACCTTGCCCTTCAGATCCAGTACGTAGACAGCGCTGGCGGACATGGCGGCTTTGGAAGGCCTCTGCACTAGCCGAGGGCGGCGGCAACGGCAGGAACTGCCGGCGTTCAGCAAAGCCCGGCGCGCCCCGCGACACTTCCCCTCCACTTCCGGTCCATGAAGCAGCGCGTGGACCGTTATGTCCGGTCTGCGGGGAGCCGCAAGTGCGCAGGCGCGCAACCGAATAAGTGCAGGCGCAGTACGAACTTTTTGGCAATATTTTTCACCCATAGCCCAAACGGGCCGGAAGTAAGTCCCAGGGGGTGTGGCCTTCCTGATGAGCGGGACCTGGAGGACCAGGCGGGGCAGCTTTGTTGTGGCTGAAGGACTAATTGTGGAACGGACGCTTCCAAGCCGGTTGCCGTGAAAAGACGCTGAAAGCAGAACCGATTTGAAGTTGAACCTTGCATTCCGCTGAAGTCTAACATCCCATCGCCGGCTGTGACTCGCTGTTAGGCGGCGCTTAAAATTAGTCAATGGCTATCAAGCCTTATCAGCAATCACCTGTCTGTGTCAACTGACCGGGCTCCACCACGTCGCGCCCCAGTGAACCCAGGGCAGCACGTGTGTAACTTAGCCTGTGCCAAGTGCAAAGTGTGTCTTGACTACATTTTAATTCTGTTATTCTTTTTGGATTTGGTTTTTTCGAGACAGGGTTTCTCTGTATAGCCCTGGCTGTCCTGGAGCTCACTCTGTAGACCAGGCTGACCTCGAACTCAGAAATCCCCCTGCCTCTGCCTCCCAGAGTGCTGGGAATTCTGTCATTCTTGACCACTTCTCCCCCCATCGGGAGATCAAACGAACCCATCAACACCTGCCCCCACTACCATCGGCTTATTTTTTATTTTGTGTGTTCTTGTACAAATAGGGAGATTAGAGAAGAGTGGCAGGAGTCAGCTCTCTCCCTTCATCATGTGGGTCCCAGATATCCAAACCAGGTCTTCAGTTTGGGTAGCAAGAGGACTGCAACAGTAGTCACCCTTTTAAAAAAAAAATGTATCTATCTGCATGCACACCTGCATGCCAGAAGATGACATCAGATCCCATTAAAAATTGTAAATGAGACAACGTGGTTTTGGGGAATTGAACATGGGATCTCTGAAAGAGCAGCTCAACCACCGAGCCATCTCTCCAGCCAGCAGTATTCATTCTCAACCACTGAGATCTCTCCAAATTGTTCCAACACTACATCTGGTGCCTCACAACTGCCTGTTACTCCAGATGATCTGATTCCTCTGGCCTGTGGACACCTGCACTCACGTATACACACCCACAAGGGCACAAAACTTTAAAATAACCCTAGCACTTGGAAGGCAGAGGCAGGCAGATCTGTATTCCAGGCCAGCCAGAGTTATCTAGTAAGACCCAGTTTAAAAATTTTTTTAAAGATTAATGTATATAAGTACACTGTAGCTGACTTCAGAACACCAGAAGATGGCATCGGATCCCATCACAGATGGTTGTGAGCCACCATGTGGGTGCTGGGAATTGAACTCAGGACCTCTGGAAGAGCAGTCAGTGCTCTTAATCACTGAGTCATCTCACCAGCCCCCAGTCTAAGAGTATTTAATTTTTTTCTTTGCCACTTTCATACATGTAATATTTGGTATTTTGATATTAGCCCATTTCTTTATTACCCCCTTCCTTCTTTTTCTTTAAACATTTATTGTGTCTTGTGTATAAGCATGTGGAGTTCAAAGGACACTTTGTGGGAATCAGTTCTCTCCACCCACCATGTGGATCCTGGGACTTGCGCCTGCCAGGCCATCTTGCCAACCTCCAGGTAGGGCTGTGGATGAGCAGCCTGGGCTACAGGAGGGAGGTGAAAGAGACAAAAGGGGGAGCCGAGCGTGGTGGCGCACACCTGTAATCCCAGCACTTGGGAGGCAGCGGCAGGCGGATTTCTGAGTTCCAGGCCAGCCTGGTTTACAGAGTGAGTTCCAGGACAATCAGGGCTACACAGAGAAACCCTGTCTCGAAAAAAACAAAAAAAAGAGAGAGAGAGAGAGAGAGAGAAAAGGGGAAAGTGCGGGTGCTGCATGCCTCCAATCCCAGCAGAAGACCAGAGGCAGAAGCAAGAGGACCTAACAGCTTGGTCCTCGTAGTGTTTCAAGACAGCTGAGGGTGCACGGTGAGACTGTCTCACCCCTCCCCCAACCCTGTTCCAAGTCAAAAACCCCAAATAAGTAAATCTCATACATCTGTTTTATGCACAAAAATTCTTCAAAAGATTGCATATTTTGTATACTATGTTCAGACAGAAAAAAAATTAATATAAAATGACATGTGCACAGGGGCAAATCAAACAAATCAAATGTATGCAAACCTGTGAGTCACTGCAACATTTCATTACATATTACAAAAATCATTGTGTCCCCCATTCCCCAAATCTGGAAAAAAATCCCCAAATCCAAAATGGTCCTAAACACTTGAGACAAGGTATGCACACACCATCTCCATCAGGTGTGAACACAGGTGGAATAAATGTGCCATCTGGACTGCGACACAGCTCAGTGGGTAAAACCACTTGCAGCCAAGTCTCACAACCCGAGATGGATTCTAGTCTTATGACTGTGGATGACATAGTCATGTATGGCAAACCATCATCAAAAGACTGAATTCATCCCCAGGATCCACATGGTGGAAGGAGTCAGTCCTTCAAGTTGCCCTCTACACATGCACACATCCAATGCACATATATGTTCATGTACATATACACACATACACTCCTTTAAAATACAAAGGCATCTCATTTTCCCCACACTGAACTGATTCTGCACTGTGCATTCTTGTCTCTTCAGGGACACGGGCAGAATGGAAAGGTGGCCCTGTGATGGACAGCTGAGTCAGACAACATTCACACGCCATGACTGGTATTCACTTTATTCCGTACATGTCAGCTCTACCAATTTGTCATTCTTTCAGTATCCATGGCAACAGAGACTGCATCTCTCAACAGTGTGCAGAAACTCTTCAAGTGGTCCACCTAGACCCTCCGATGCCACAGCTCTGCAGTATCTGCACCACTAAAGCATGGCTGCTGGCACTTTCACGCCTGGCATTTGGTGTCCTTAGACCAAGAATGCCAACTGGGTTCATACCTCATGCCACTATGCTTAGAAACCCAGGTGTCATCACCAAGAACTGAGCTTAGAGCATTGGCCACAGCAGCCCACTGGGTGGACTGTGGGATGGGCTACATGCTGGAGACCTGTGTCCTGTGCCCCGCCCTTGCTTCAGGTGGTGTTGCAGATGCAATCTGCTGTCCAGGTGGCCCCAAATACAGCCACACAATGGGAACTTCTATGGCGGTCCACAGGCAGGAGCTTCCTGTCCTGGCATTGTGGTGTAAGTGAAGACAGATGCCGTAGTGGGGGTGGGAAGGCGACCATCCTTCCATGGCCTTCACCCAGAAATGACCTCAGCATGTCAATCCACATGTTGCTCTCCAAACAGGAAAGGGAAGTACCCCAAAACCAAACCCCAGTGAAGGGACAGCCTGTCTTTAATCAAGTTTCAGAAAGCCTGGCCTCAGCAGACGCACCAGCCAGGTGTAAAACATTCTGGAAACCACAGAGGGACAAAACACAGCCAGCCTGGCCTTCTCCTTCTGCACCAGGGGCAGGTTATTTGGTCCAGCTGACTTTGGGAATGTCATAGTGCTCGGTGAGTGTGTCCAGGTGTCTGTTGAAGTCCTGTGAAGACAGACCACATCAGTGAGAACCAGATGGGCACCATCCCCACCCACACTCAGCCCATATCACATACTCCACCACAGGTCTCCCAGCACCCCAAACAAGCCATGCCCGAGGGTGGCCTCCCACGGTCCAAGTGGGCGGTCTGGGCTTTAGCTACTCCTCACTGCAGCTACTCCCCACGGCAGCTACTCCTCACGGCAGCTACTCCCCACGCACAGCGCAGTCTGCCAACAGGTGCAGACTCACCTCCACTCTCTGTTTGTGGGTTTTCGACGCCTTCTTCAGGATTCTTTCCATTTGCTGGCGAGGGAAGAGACCAGGGTGAGTCCCCATGGCTGACACAACCCAGGCTGGAGCTGCTCAGATGGGGGTTGGGAGCCATAGCCCACTGGTGTCCAAAGAAGCTGCCCTATTTGGGAGGGACCCTGCTTAGTCTTCCTACAACCCCAGTATTCCTCATGCGTAGATCCTGCCAAAGGCTGGGAATCAGCTTTGAGCTGCTGGGGCCACAGTGAAAACCTGGAGGGAAATCATGGCCCACACAGGCAGACTCCTCTCTGGAGAGAGACGTGGGGGGGAGGGGAGACAGACCCCGAATGAACGCTCAGTGCTCTAGCTTTCCCTCTGTTGCTATGACAAGATACCCAGGCTGTTCTGGTACTTGGGAGGAGGGCTGCTATTTCAGGCTACAGTCCATAAAGAGGGAAAGTGAAGACAGAGACTTGAGGGCAGACAGACATGGAAGTGAGCATGCCTCGCGCTCAGTTTCCCGCTGCTCTTACACAGTTCAAAACCTAAACCCTGGGGGCTAACGATGTCCGGCTCAGTTCAGAGCCAGCACCAAACAGTGGCTCACAATTTCCTGTAACAACACCCTTCCACACCTACTACACCCTATGGGAATGTCACAGTGCTCGGTGAGTGTGTCCAGGTGTCTGCTGAAGTCCTGTGGAAGACAGGCCACACCAGTGAACCGGGTCAGCTGTATCCCCCTCTCTACCTGGCCCATCTCACATACCCCACCACAGGTCTCATAGCACCCCACAGGAGCTGGAGGAAGCACCATGCCTAAAGGTGTGCTCCAACAGTCTGAACTGCACTGCCCTCTGCCCCCTCTGACAGCGCAGCACAAGCACCCTCACAAACAGAAATAAAGTTTCCAAAGTCTTCTACCCAGGGCTACAGAGATGGCTCAGTGGTTAAGAGCACTAACTGGAAAAAAACAAAAAAAACAAAAAACTAGCCGGGCACTGGTGGTGCACGCCTGTAATCCCAGCACTCTGGGAGGCAGAGGCAGGCGGATTTCTGAGTTCGAGGCCAGCCTGGTCTACAGAGTGAGTTCCAGGACAGCCAGGGCTACACAGAGAAACCCTGTCTGGGGGGGGGGGGGGGGAACAAATCAAAAAGAAAAAGAAAAAGAAAAGAAGGGCACTGACTGCTCTTCCAAGAGGTCCTGAGTTCTAAACCCACATGGTGGCTCACAACCATCTGTAATGAGGCCTGGGACCCTCTTCTGGCTTGCAGGCATACATGCAGGCATACATGCAGGCAGAACACTGCACACATACAATAAAGTCTTCCACTCAGGGACCAGGGCTGCCAACAGCAGGACGGGGTGGCAGATCCTACGGGATTCTAGCTTGTGTCAGGTTGTCAATTAGGGCGCCCAGGAGGGCCACAAGATCATAGCCAGTCAGCCTGTGTTGTTATTCCATTGCAGAGGCAAAAAACAAACAAACAAACAACAACAACAAAAAAGGCTCCGCTGAACTACAGGCTAGACCAGACCAGTGTTACTGGCTGGGCGGCAGCAAGGTGACCAGAACCTGCAGTTTACCACACATTCCAGAAACCCTGTGGGAGTTCGGATACAGAATTGATGTCGTTTGTTAGATGGAGATGGTTGGGGCCTGCCTGGGTTTGATCAGCACAGGGTTATCACACTGCAACACTGCACCCCAGAAGCTCAAGTCTACAGAGATGATGTCAGGACAACCAAGTCTACACCAAGAAACCCGTCTCGAAATGAAGTAAATAAACAAAAAACTAAAATATCCAGCATGGCCTTGTGGGCCACGCCTGGCATCCCAGGAGCTAGGAAGCTGGGGCAGGAGTTCGGGGCCAACTGCAGCCTACATAGAGACTTCCGGGAAAGCCTGGGCTCCGTCCAGGACACACACACCACCTCCAAATACAAAAGCCACATCTGATGCGAGTTGTCATGGAAACAGACTCTGTGCCCTGTATTAACCCAAAATACTGCCCAAAGCCGATGGCACCGGTGCCATCCCCGGGCACAGGAGGCAGGGCCACCCCCGCTCCCGAGGGCGGGGAGGCGCCTGCGCTCCGCCGGTGCCGGGGCCGGGGCCGGGCTGTCCTGCCCGCCTCACCCGCTTCTCCTGCATCTTTTCGAAGGCCGCCTGCGCCGGCGTGCGCTTGTCCAGGCAGCGCCTCTTCTCCTCCTCGCTCTTCTTGCTCGTCCCCATGGCCTCCAGCATCTTGGCCTTGTCTTTGTCTTTCTTCTTCTTCTTCCTGGGGGAGAGGGGGCCGGTAAGAGAGGCTGGGGCCGGGGTCGGCCTGAGGACGGACCCGCGGGCTCCCGGGCCTCACCGCTTCGTCACGCCGAGCTCCGCCACGCCTTTCAGCTTCAGGGGGCCCTTCTGCACCTGCTCGTAGGCCTCCATCGCGCTCCCAAGCCGCGCTCCGGGAACTGCGCCGCACTTCCTGTTTGCAGACAGCACTTCCGGCCGAAGCCCGCCCCTCTCCCTTCTGATTGGTCAGCTAAGACGCACGCGTCTTCCGGGTAAGGGCACCTTCGGGTCTGGGGCACCTTCCTGTCTCCGGCACCGTGGCAACGCTCCAACAACAGCCCGCCTAAAGCCACGCTTTGTATTTGGGCATTCATTTCTCCCTTCATGGGCATCCACTTTTGCTTTGTAGCATTATTTACTAAATGTCTTTTATCCAATGTAGAAAATTACATTTACCCAGCGCTCCAGAGACCGAGGCAGGAGGATCTCCGGATTCGAGGCCAACGTCTTTTGCATAGTGACTTAAGGACAGCCAGGACTAAAGACTGTGTCTCAAAATAAATAAATAAAAAGAAAGAGTAAATGTTAAAAATTGCATTAAAAGTTATTTACCTGTTTACATGTATGTGAGTGTGTCTGCACACATGTCAGAGCACACGTGGACCCCTGGCAGGACTCAGGTCTCTCGCTGCGGGTTCCTGGGACGTGGTTATATTTGTAGACAACGAGCCTTTACTTCCTGAGTCATCTTAAGAGTCACAATTATTTTTCTGTGGGTTTGAGGGCAGAAGTGTCATGCTAGGTGAGTCTGATTAATCAGGAATTTGCTATGTAGACTGCTCTGGCCGCCAGCTTGCCACAATCCTGCCTCAGCATGCAGAAAAGTAGGACTGCGGGTGTGTGCCACCGCCCCAGGTTGTCTATGTGTCTTGTAGAAGACAGACTTGCAATGCAGCAGATGATTAAACTGTTTTTGTTTGTTTAATTGATTTGAGACAGGGTCTTACTTTGTAGCCTGTCCTTGAACTCCCCGGTAGGCCACAAAGTCATGAATTCAGGGATATCCACCTGCCTCTGCCTCCCAAGGGCTGAGATTAAAGATGTGTGCCACCACGCCCAACATCGTTACTTCCCCAGTACAGGGATGGCAGATGTGCTGGGATTTTTTGTTTTCTATATCATTTGTGGAGAGTGGAAAGGTTATGTTTGGGCTGGAGAGATGGCTCAGTGGTTAAGAACAGTGACTGCTCTTCTAAAGGTCCTGAGTTCAAATCCCAGCAACCACATGGTGGCTCACAACCATCTGTAATGGGATCTGATGCCCTCTTCTGGAGTATCTGAAGTCAGTTACAGTGTACTTACATATAATAATAAATAAATCTTTTTTAAAAAGTTACATTTATTTGTGTGCTGTGTAGACCAAGCAGAGGTCAGAGCACAGCTGCAGGAGCTGGTTTGCTCCTTCCACTGTGTCCAGGAAATCGGGCGCCCTACGGGTGCTTTGTGATAGACCCACCCTCCTTACTCAGCCCAGGCTGACCTGAAAATTGTGTCTCTTCTGCCTCAGACGCCCTCCGTGGGTGGCGCCTCCTCGTCCTTTCTCAAGCGCTTGAGCAGATGCCGCTTCCGCCACAGGCCACGGTTCAGGCAGCGCCTCTGGCGGGCGCTGCACAGCTGCAGCACAGCTGCATCAGCTCAGAGGACTGTGGAGCAGTTGGGTCTACGCCACGGCAGGTGAACTTGTGGAAGGTCTGCTGCTGCTTCTTCTGCTCCACTTAAGCCATCTTGGCGGCTGCTCAGATAAGGAAGAGTTGGCAGCTTCTGCGCAGTTATCGCGAGCTCTTTAACGGCATCTTGAATTAAATAAAACCCAAGTGCTGTGCACACCTGTAAGGGACTTTTTTTCTAAGTAAATCATTTAAAGTGGGAAGATCCAATTTTAATCCAGAGCATTTGAGGAGGAAAATCAACTTTTAATTTGGGCCACACCTTTTCCTGGCAGCTGATTAAAAGGACATGGAAGAAGAGAGTTTACTCTCTTTGCCTGCCTGCCCTAGCTTTTGATAGTGCATCCACACAGTCACTGACATGAGAGCTTCTTTGGGATTCCAGCATATACTGAAGACCAGCCAAGACACTTAGCACTGTGGAGTAAATAACTCTCAGATTGTCGGGCTAGCTGGACCACAGCTGGGAGCCCCCTAGCTTTCCTGACTAATACAGTATGTGTGTAACAGACCTGCAGAACCGTGTTGGAAGCACCATTCTGACCTTAGAACCCAGCACAGAGGGACCAACGCCTGCCAAATGGGAGCAAAGACCTAATCCATCGAAACTCTAGCCCACAGTTCTAGGATCCAGGAAAGTTCCTAAATGTACTAACCTTGCCTTTTCACTGTGGGTTTGCATCTTGATATTCTTGCCAACTAAAGTGTCTCAACCAAGATGTGATTTGTGTTCATTAAATACAAAGAACTGCGAACCTTGGGGCTTCATGACATGGGAAGTTCACCATGCAACCTCTAGCCAACAATAAAGGCTTTCTCTCTGGCTTTAAGACTCTCTCTCTCTCTCTCTCTCTCTCTCTCTCTCTCTCTCTCTCTGTGTGTGTGTGTGTGTGTGTGTGTGTGTGTGTGTGTGTTCTGTGGCTTTATATAAAACATATATGTCTTGTATGTGAGTACTTTGCTTGCATGTAAGTAAGTGCACCATGTGTCTGCCTGATACCCAGGGAGGCCAGAAGAGGGGTTAGATGCCCTGGAACTGGAGTTACAAATTCTTGTGAGGTGCCATGTTAGTTCTGGGAATTGAATCCAGGTCCTGCCTGAGTGATCTTTCTAACCCCGTAGTGTGTGTGTGTGTGTCTTCATAAGTATTCCATGCTGCGTATTTTGTTACAGTGCATGAAACTAACTAAAACACTGTGGAATGAGGCCGAAGAGATGGCTCAGCAGTTAGGAGCACTGACTGTTCTTCCAGAGGATTGAGGTTCAATTTCCAGCACCCACATTGTGGCTCACACTTGTCCGTAATGTTGACACCTTCACACAGACAAAATGCAGGCAAAGCACCAATGGCTAATACCAAGCCAAGCCAAGCCAAGCCAAGCCAAGCCAAACCAAACCAAACCAACCAAACACACAAACCCACCAAGTTCTTATACATCCCTGGCTGTCCTTGGAAGCCCCGTGAGCACAAGGCTGGCCTTGAACTCATAGAAAGCTGCCAGTCCTGCCCCCTGAGCTCTGGGATTAAAGGCATGTGCCGCCCTACTACCCACTCCCTTTCTTGCTTCTTTTATTTTTCTTTGAGACAGCATTTCTCTATATAGCCAGTTACAAGCAGTTGTGAGCAATTATGTGGGTGCTGGGAACAGAGTAGACCAGGCTGGCCTCGAACTCAGAAAACCACCTGCCTCTGCCTCCCAAGCACTGGGATTAAGGGTATGCACCACCACTGCCAGGCTCCTTTCTTGTTTCTTGTTTCTTGTTTCTTGTTTCTTGATGTTACAAAATTGTTACTCTGCAGCCTAGGCTGGCCAGAAACCTACAATGGTCCTGCCTTCATCTCCCAACATTGACAGGCATGTGCCACCTGGTTCATCTTCCTTACCAAGGGGGCCTTGCACTGCGGAGGAAACAGAATCCATCTACAGGACAGAGGCAGCAGCACCTGACTTTCCAAGTTACACCTGCAGGGGGCAGCAGGCCACTGCTTGATGCCAGGCAGTGGGCCCCAGAGAGCAGGAGATGAACTCGTGCACACTGCCTGAGAGCCGCCAGCATCTGGGCCCCTCACGTTAACAAAGACGTGTCTGAGGCTGTATGGCTAGGTAAGCAAAGGCTCGTGACTCTAAGTCTGATGACCTGGGCTCTGTCCTGGGGAGCCACAGGTATAAAGAGAGAAGCAGCCACTAAGAGTTGACCTCTGCTATAAGAAAGCAAGCTCTAGGGCTGGAGAAATATGGCTCAGTGGTTAAGAGCACTGGCTGTTCTTCCCGAGGTCCTGAGTTCAAATCCCAGCAACCACATGGTGGCTCACAACCATCTGTAATGAAATCTGATGCCCTCTTCTGTGGTATCTGAAGACATATATAAAATAAATAAAAGAAAAAAATAAAATAAAAAAAAGAAAAGAAAGCAAGCTCAAGAGCACAGCAGGGTGAGGGACACTTGGCTCTCCTGCGGAGCGTGTGGCTGGGCTCCCAGCCCCCACACGGTGGCGCTCGCCCCGGCATCGTGTCCCCTGTCCACACCTGGTTTCTGCCCTGAGCTTTTGCCCTCGCTTCCCAGCATGGTGACTGGAAGCTGTAAGATGAAATAAACGTTTTCCTTCCCAAGTTATTTTTGGACATGCTACTTACCACAGTTTTAGAAACCAAACTCACACACACATACTCACACATGCACACACAAATTAATAGATAAATGAAGAAAAAGAAAGAAAGAAAGAAAGAAAGAAAGAAAGAAAGAAAGAAAGAAAGAAAGAAAGAAAGAAGTCTGAGGCGTCCAGGCAGCTTGGCCTCAGAGGTGAGTGTGAGCCCTTTTAGAGATCTTTCCCCCCATACCTGTGAAGCTGTGTGTTCCTGAGGCAGTGTCTGGAATCTCTGAGCTTCTGGTTCCTTCTTTATAAACTACAGATGCTGAGAAGGTGACAGCAGCCGTGACTGGTGCTCTGAGTGGATTTATTCAGATTGGTCTTTTTCAAAGTCACAGATACTCCTTAATGAGAACAACCTCATTGCTCAGATAGGGAAACTGAGGCACAAAATCTTATCCCGCCTCTGCTTAGTGATGCACGGTTGGGTCTGCCAGTGTCCTCGTTAGAGTAGGGACCCAGCCATGACCGGGAAAGAGCCAAAGGGAAAGAATACAGAAGGAGAGGAGAGGAGAAGAGAGGAGGGGAGGGGAGGGGAGGGGAGGGGAGAGGAGAGGAGAGAAAGAGAGGAGAGGAGAGGAGAGGAGAGAAGAAGAGGAGGGGAGAGGAGAGGAGAGGAGAGAAGGAGAGGAGAGGAGAAAAGGAGAGGAGAGGAGAGGAGAGGAGAGGAGAAAAGGAGAGGAGAGGAGAAGAGAGGAGAAAAGAAGAGGAGAGGAGGGGAGAGGAGAGGGGAGGAGAGGGGAGGAGAGGAGAGGAGAGAAGGAGAGGAGAGGAGAAAAGAAGAGGAGAGGAGAGGAGAAAAGAAGAGGAGAGGAGGGGAGAGGAGAGGAGGAAAGAAGAGGAGAGGAGAGGAGAGGAGAGAAGAAGAGGAGAGGAGAGGATAGAGAGGAGAGGAGAGGAGAGAAGAAGAGGAGAGGAGAGGAGAGGAGAGGAGAGGAGAGGAGAGGAGAGGAGAGGAGAGAAGAAGAGGAGAGGAGAGGAGACACGGTGAGGGAAGCAAGCCCAGGAATCCGTAGCCTTCTGCTTCAGTCACAGTAATACACTGCCACATCCAATATGTCTGTCACCCTCAGACTGATCCTATAAATGGTAAAGTAATTTCCATTTCAGAAGCAACGTTCAGAGAGGTCAGACAATTACCCAAGGCTACACAGCTAGCAGACAGGGAAGCTAGGATGTGAACTGGGCTGTGTGCATGGCCTGCACTTGAAGGTGTCCCAGACAGAATGGCTTCTCTGTGACCTCCCACAGACCTCTTCCACGCCTGTGGACACATTCAAAAGGTTGCCCAGGCAGAGAGCCAGGTAACCTGAGCTTCACCAAGCTCGGGGTAAGTGACTGGATGGGTGGGCAGGTGACAGCCAGGGCAGGAACATCTATCTGCTCAGACATTATGTGCAGGGGTGTCCTTGAGGAGCCACCTGTAATTTCAGGCCCAGTGGATTCAAGGCTGAAGTCTGTGGCATGGGCAACAAGCAGACTGTGTTTAGTCACGAGCAACTGGAGGAGTACCAGGTGGGTGTGCGTGGTGTGTCCTGGCAGCCGCAAGCTGGTCTGGGTTATGGGCAGCCCGGAGTCTCCTTAGAGCCCTTTTGTGGCACCAGGCTGTCTGTGTGGGTTTGGAGTGTCTAGAGGGACACATGGAGAGATGCCCCAGAAGCAGACCTGGGTTAAACTGGTTTCTTTCCCCCACAGGACTGTACTTTCTTCACGAGGAAGGAGATCATGAGGTCAGTGGGGAATGAAGGGAGGTGACATCCCAAAACAACTTTCTAGTTACTGCTGGGCCTTTGTGCAATCTTTTTGTTATTGTTCTGTTTGCTTGAGAAGGAGCCCAGGCTAGCCTCAAAATTATCTCTGTCTCTTGGGTGCTGGGATCACAGGTGTATGTCACTGTAGCTGGCTGCAATTAAAAAATTATTATTGTGGGGGAGGGACATGACTTGTGAGTGTACAAATGTGTGTGCATGTGCCATGGTGCATGTGTAGCGGTTAGATGAGAATTTATAGAGTTGATTTTTTTTCTGCCCCCTTTAAATGGGTTCTGGTCCAGCTTTCCAGTTTCTCTTTCTACCACGTGGGCCTTAGGGGTCAAACCCAGGTCATCAGGCAAGTCTTTTGGGTCATTTGCTATTTTGGGTCCTCTTGATTTTCTGTTTCTCTCTCTTCCTTTCTTACTTGCGTTCTTCCTTCCTTTCTTATCCTGAGAGACAGGGTTTCTCTGTGTAGCCCTGGCTGTCCTGGAACTCTCTCTGTAGACCAGGCTGACCTTGAACACAAGGCCACACAGCTAGCAGTCAGGGAAATCCACCTGCCTCTGCCTCGCAAGTGCTGGGATTACAAGCCTGGACCACCATGCTCAGTGTCTTTGCAGTGTGGAGGGAGCGGAGGTACAGCACCATCAAGTTTAGGGCTTTGATGTGGGCGCTGCCTCAAGGTCAGTGGACGGAGGCGGAGACTCTTGGCTGGGATGTCACACTCTATCACACGGGCTGAGTGTTTGTACTGAGGAACTTGTCCTTTTACCCCAGGGCATCAGGGAGCCACAGAAGGTACCGGAGCCTTGGAGAGGCACCCTGGCCCTTTGAGGTTGGGAGTCCACTGTGGAGCTGAGCTCCAGCCCTGAGCTGTGAGATTGTGCCTGACAATTGGCAGTCCCTAGTGACTGCAGGTTTCTGGCTTGAGCCCAGCAGGATAGACACAGGTGAACCTCCCATGTCGCCCTTCTGCCTGTTGGGCCATTGTGAAACCCAAGTCGGCTGTGGTTCAGCTGTGGGGCATCAGGGCGAGCCCCTCTTGTGTGGGTACAGGGCATCCATTATTGATGGGTACATTTCTCACCCATCAGCCCATTGTCTGTGAGGACAACTGGCAGGTAGGTCCCTTTGGCCATCATGATCAGATTACTGGTGGGGAAACTGAGGCTTGGGCAGGGAGGCCTTGAGTTCCCAGGGCAGAGAGACAGAGTCCTGATGAGTGGCATTCTGACTGACCCAGGCTTCCAGATTGTTAACAGAGTGACCAAGGTTGGGAGGAGAGAGGAACTCACTGGATGGCACAAAGAGAGACAAACTCTGTGGGTCCTCAAGATGGCTCAACAAAGATGCTTGTTGCCAAGCCTGAAGATCGACTCCTAGGACCCGGATAGTAGAAGAGAGCCACTTCCTTACATTGTCCTTTGACCTTGATACCTGTGCTGCATGTCACCACAGATCCAGGTCCCTCAAACACCGCTGTGGAGCGATCGGCCATTAGCACCTCGTCCCTCTAACTCCATCTTCTTGGTGAACTTCCACTCCTACTTCTGAGCTCAACACCAATGCCTCCTCCTCCAGGAAGCTCTTCCTTCCTACCTTGTTCCTGCTTTCCCCGCTCCGCAGCGGCCTTGTCTGTGGGGAGGGAGACAGGGGGACCTATTTCTGGCTCTGTGCACTCAAGATTCAGACTCATGCCTGAGGCTCCTGGGGCCCCAGCGTCCTTCCTTGTGGAGTGAGTCCTGTTACTACACAAGAAAAGAATCAAATCCCTTCCGCCTCTTGGCTACCAGCCTTTCCCGCTTTCTCTCTCCCCATATCAGACTGTTCTATCGATACCAGGACCTGGCCCCTCAGTTGGTGCCTCTGGACTATACCACCAGTCCCAAGGTGAAGGTGCCCTACGAGCTGATTGGCAGCATGCCAGAGCTGAAGGTAATCCTGGGCTGTGGGTAAAGAGCAAAAACAGACTGAAAATGTCTCTATTGCATCCTATGTGGCCACGGGTACCCCCATTTTACAGAAGAGAAAACTGAGGCTCTGAGAGACACACACAAGAAGGATGACAAGGTTAAAGGTGGTCGTGGGCTGGGGCGTGGTGGGACTCAGACCTCTTGTAGAGGCAAGCAAATCTATGTGAGCCTGAAGCTAGCCTGGGCTATGTGTATGACGTCACAACCCTAGCAGGTCTCCGTACCTACATTGTTGCCATGGAGACGTGGGCCGCAATGAGATACACCAGGCCAAACAGTTCCACGTGGGACTTTATTTAAGATGGGGAAGGGGTAGCGGGTGGGAAGGAAGGAGAGAAAGAGAGAAGAAAAAAGAGAACGGGAAGAAGGCTGCCCGGTTATATACCGGTGGTGATGTAATTACAGGTAACAGTAGACTATGGAATTCTGGGTAAACGGCGGCTGTTGCCTTGGCAACAGACCTATACATTGTCTTAATTGTCTCTTGTATGACGTCACAAGCCTTGCAGGTCTCGGTACCTACACTATGTAGATCAGAAAGACACAGAGTAGAGGCAGCCAAATTTGAGTTCAAAGCCAGCCTGGTCTACAGAGCAAGTTCCAGGAAGGGCTGTCAGGGCTACATAGAGAAACCATGTCTTAAACTCCCCTCCCCACACACACACACACAAAAGTTGTTTGTCACTCTGCCGAGGGTCATGATGCAAGGCTCACATCTAAGTTCCTTACTAAGGTCCTAAGCCTGCCTCCCCAAGGCCACTCACCCATGTGATGATGCGTCTTAACTGATTGCCAGGTCCCATGTCCAACAGAAGTCTCTGATTCAAGGGCCAGGATCCTGGGAGAGACTCTCTGGCCACAGGACAGATCAAGGTGGCATCGCTCCAGATGTGCAGAGCAGAGCCTTGATCTTGGTCTCTGCTTATAGGCTGTGCGGTGGGCATCATGGGGTTCTCGGACAGTGTCTGGTTATCTTGAGTGTGTGGCGTCATTAGGTTCAGGTTATCTGGAGCAGGCCTGAGGGTAATAGAATCCCTGGCTAAACTATCTTTACATGTGTAAAAGATGTTTTACTGTGCTTATTAAAGGAGGAAATGTGTGTGGAAGAAATGGGGAGTGTAAGGGGATGTATGAGTGTGTAGGGTGATGTGTGTGCATGAGTGTAGAATGTGGGGGATGTGTGTATGTATGGGGACAGTGTGGAGGGAACGTGTGTGGGGGGATGGAGGAGGAATGTGTGTTTATGTGTTGGAATGTGGGGGGAAGAATGTTGTGTGTGGGGAATATGGTGTGTGTCAAGAAGGCAGTTCTACATCTGGATCTGCAGGAAGAAAAGACCCTGGGCCTGCCTATTGAAATCGCAAAGCCCTAACCCCTGGGACACACTTCTTCCAAGGCCACACCTTTAATTCTTTTCAAGTAGTGATTCTCCCTGATGATTAAGAAGTCAAATATATGAGCCTATGGGGCAGGGCCATTCTTATTCAAACCACATGTTCCTTACTGGAGCAGAATGAATCCAAGGCAAGTGCATTTCCAAGGCCCACCCCAGGGTGGGTGACAGCTCATGCAGCTGGGGACCTGGAGTGCACTGCAGGCCTGCAGACGGTTCAGTGGTTATAGAGTGACTCCGCTGATGTAAACCTCTTCAGGATGGAGCCTGTTTAAGCAGCCCAGCTTCTCTAAGCGCACCCCTTAGTAGTCCTTAGAGTCCATATGTTCTTGGGGGAAGTCAGGGCTACTGAATCTTGTCAGTTTCAGGGACTTCCCAAGGCTACTTTGACTTGTGTGCTTCTGGTCTTTGTTTTTTTAGAGACAGAGTTTCTCTGTGCAGCCCTGGTTGTGCTAGAACTGGCTTTGTAGACCAGGCTGGCCTCAAATTCACTGAGATCCACTTACCTTTGCGTCCTGAGTGCTGGGACTAAAGCTGTGCATTACCATGAGCTAGCTTATTTTCTATTCTTTAAAAATATATTGCCGGAGCTGGGCAGTGGTGGCGCATGCCTGTAATCCCAGCACTTGGGAGGCAGAGGCAGGCAGATTTCTGAGTTCGAGGCCAGCCTGGTCTACAGAGTGAGCTCCAGGACAGCCAGGGCTACACAGAGAAAATACACACACACACAAAGTAGAAAAGTCAAGGAATAGCCTTGGAAGGCTCACACAGGCATCCTACAGCCTCAGAAAGCATCTGATTGGTTAACTTGAGTAACATGCAGGTCCAGTACAGCCGCTAGATGAATGTCAGCTTCTAATTGGCTTCCTTGGGTCACAAGCATCTTGTAGAACTGGAAACGGGGTGCACAGATGTGAGGAGTACGGTTGCTTGATTTCCTGTCCCGGGTCCCTGGGTTCTGGGGAGGGGCATGGATGGCATCTGTGGGTTCTGGAGGAGCCCGGTAGAGCAGACACATGCCTTCCTGTCCCTAGGATAACCCTTTCCGCCAGAGGATTACGCAGGTCTTCTCTCAAGATGGGGATGGTCACATGACCTTAGAGAACTTCTTGGATATGTTCTCAGTGATGAGTGAGATGGCTCCACGGGACCTGAAGGCCTACTATGCCTTTAAGATTTATGGTACGTGCTGGGCCCCGGGGTGGGAACCAGAAGGAAACCGTAGAACGCTTGCCTCCCCAGGGACTCCAGTACCCACGTGGCCTTGGCCTCCCCCATCCCAGATCTCCTCGCGTACTCTTCCACCAGTGTTGGGCTGGCTCATCCTTCCTCGAATTCATCAAATGCTTCCAGCCGCTTCTGCGCCCTCACTGGGGGATTCTAGGCGGGGTTCCACCCCTGAGTCACGCCCCCAGCCCTTTTCGGAGAGATTCTAGGCGGGGTTCCACCCCTGAGCCACGCCCCCAGCTGGGGTTCCACCCCTGAGCCACGCCCCCAGCCCTTTACGGAGAGATTCTAGGCGGGGTTCCACCCCTGAGCCACGCCCCAGCTGGGTTTCCACCCCTGAGCCACGCCCCCAGCCCTTTACGGAGAGATTCCAGGTGGGGTTCCACCCCTGAGCCACACCCCCAGCCCTTTACGGAGAGATTCTAGGCGGGGTTCCACTCCTGAGCCACGCCCCAGCTGGGGTTCCACCCCTGAGCCACGCCCCCAGCCCTTTACGGAGAGATTCTAGGCGGGGTTCCACTCCTGAGCCACGCCCCATCTGTCTCTGTTCAGGGCACACATAGGTGCTCACTATTTTCTGAATGAGGGCATATGGAATTAGAGCATCTTTCTCAGAGTCTGGCCCACAGTAGGCACTTAATACTCAGGTGAATCAATGAAGAACGATGCCGTAGTACCCACCGCACAGTAGGTGCTCAGTAAATGAACCAATAAAACTCTTCCGGGTCCTGAGAGCTCCCACAGGTGACGGTTCATCTCTTGATTGAGTCACTTGTTGTCCCTGTATGAGCTCCGCTTCATCTGCTGTGGAGGCCATCAGGAGCACACGGGCAGCTCTGGAATGTGGAAACAACCTTTTACAGCGTTTATTTCATCATGTTAAGGGGGAGTAAATGAAAAATCGCAGCCACAGGGTCTGACATACAATAAATACTTGATGAGTCGGAGAATGACTAGGAAGCAGCTATCACAATGCCTGGCACATAGTGTGTACTTAATACTTAAGTGAATGAATGCCAAAGCATTTAACTCCTATGCCACACAGTAGGTACCCAGTAAATATGTGCTGAATGTATGGAAAGGTGAAGAGCAGTTATATGCCTGGCACACTGTGCACGCGCAGTCAGCTGTGAAGGATGGATGGATAACTGTGTAATCCTAATCCCAGTGGCTGGTAAGCAGGAAACAGTCAACAAATGCTTGCTGAGTACAACTGTGAAATGAATTCATGGTGTCTGGCTGACACACACAGTAAACTCTCAATAAACTGAATGACTGAAAAAGCTACCAAAATGCCTTGCACGCAGTAGGCACTCCACAAATGCTAAAGAAAAAAATCAGTAATCACACAATAAGTAAAATAAACAGTTGTCACACTGGGCCAATGGCTCCCAGGGCCCAGGTGCGAAGCTGCAGGGTAATCAGTAGGTGCTCAATAACTGCTACATGAGTTCTGCGTATCCATGTACAGTTCAAAACATGGGGGACAGACATGTCCTTCTGCTGCCTGTTGCCCCCTACTGTTGGCCTCACAGACTTCAACAATGACAACTACATCTGTGCATGGGACCTGGAGCAGACGGTGACCAGGCTGACCCGTGGGGAACTGAGTGCTGAGGAGGTGACCCTGGTCTGTGAGAAGGTTCTGGATGAAGCAGACGGAGACCAAGATGGGCGGCTGTCCCTGGAGGACTTCCAAAATATGATCCTGCGAGCCCCAGACTTCCTCAGGTGAAGGTTCAAACCCAGGGATGAGGAGTCCTGTTGTGCCACAGGAGGCCTCAGGGAACACCCCAGCTTCTCCTGTTTCAGCCCACTCTGGCTGATGACCATAGCTATGAGGCTGTGAGCATCTCGTGTGGACAGAAGCAGTGTTTCCATCAACTGCCACAGGAGTTTTGCTGGGAATGCTCCACACGGCTGTCCTCGGCAGCCTGGGATAGGGTCAGAGGCTCCGCTGCAGGGCTGGGGGTGCAGAGTTAACATCAGAAGACTATGCCTTGGGGCTGCATCCTTCTGTTTGATTTAGTTTTGCTCACATTTACTATGTAGCCCTGGCTGGCCTTGAACTCTCTATGTAGAGCAGGCTGATCTTGAACTCAGAGATCCACCTACTCTGCCTCTGGAGTGCTGGGACTAAAGGCTTGAGCCATCACTTGTCTAGGCACTCCCATTTACCTGATGAATAAATTGAGGCTCAAAGGCAACCAGCTACCAGGTTTTAGTCCTACAGCCAGTCTGGAAAGGAGGTGGGGTGTGATTATTATCCAGGTAGGTGCTTACGATCCCTATGGAGCCGGGCACGGTGGCACATAGACCTGTAGTTGAGACATCCAGGAGTCTGAGGCAAGAGGATTGCTGTGAGTTCCAGGGCTGTATGGGCTACAGGGTCTTCAAAACCTAGAATCAATCAAATCCAGAGCAGGTCTTGTGGTCTGGAGAAGGAGCTGAAGAGCCCTGGCTGCTCTTGGGGTTCTGTTGTCATTACCCCCATGCTGGCTTACAATTGTCCGCAACTCCAGCTCCAGGGGCCCTAGCCACTCTTCTTGGCCTCTGCAGGCTCCTCTACATCACACACACACACACACAAATACGAAAATATTTTATTTTTTTGGTTTTTTGGGGTTTTTGTTTGTTTGTTTGTATTTGGTTTTTTCGAGACAGGGTTTCTCTGTGTAGCCCTGGCTATCCTGGAGCTCACTCTGTAGACCAGGCTGGCCTCGAACTCAGAAATCCGCCTGCCTCTGCCTCCCAAGTGCTAGGATTACAGGTGTGCGCCACCACCGCCCTGCAGAAAAATAGTTTAAAGAACATACTGTGGGAGCCACCTGCAGGATGACCCCAAGGTTGACCCCTGGCCTCACGCCTGGCCCCAACAAGTCCCATGGGGACAGGAAAACTACCGTCTGTGATTTCTGGGGTGTTCACATGCCTGTGGGTCCCTGCTTGCCTCTGAGTGTAGAAAGAGGATGTTGGGGACCTGGTGGGGTGTGATCTGTGAGCTGTCAGTGATACCTTTACTTTCTGCACACAGCACCTTCCACATCCGCATCTGACATGCTCAGAGGACAAGACCTGGCCCTCACGCATCTCTACTCTGCTCTCTGAATAAATAGGAATCAAGCCCGCCTCAGAATCGCTGCCTTTCGCTGTGTGGCCTTTGGTGCAGCTGCACCCACTCCGGTTGCCATCTCAGATTCATACAACAAACCGTCGTCTTCTGCACCTAGAAGTCTAGAGGGGCAAGAACTTCCCAGTTAGCACATGGAGGAAGTCCAAGGCCACACCAAGGCTCCTTTCTAGAGGCCAGCCTGAGCATAGGACTGCTTCATTTTTCACTCACACATCCTTGTCTTGTGAATCCCAGGAGGCCTTTGTTTAGGGCCCCCGCCTGCTGAAAAAGGAGTCATCCCACCCCATGGCTCAGTCACCCAGAATCTTCCCAGACCATGCACCCAGTGATTAAAGGCCCAGGTCCTGGGGCTCGAGAGGTGGCTCAAAGCTATTAACAGCACCTACTGCTGTTACCGAGGACCTTGGGTCGGTTTTTAGTAGTCATATGGTGGTGACTCTCCACTGCCTGAACCTCCCATTCCAGCAGATCTGACGCCCTCTTCTGGTTCCCATGAGCACTGCACCAACACATATACACAAAGTTTTGGCTGGGGCATGGTGGCTTAACCTTTAATCCAGGACTCAGGAGACAGAGGCAGGCAGATCACTGTGAGTTCGAGGCTAGCCTGGTCTACATGGTGAGTTCCAAGAGAGTCAGAGCTGTCTAGAGAGACCCTATCCCAAACAAAACAAAAACAAAACAAAACATAATAAAAATAGGCCCAGCCTGGTGTGGGCACACATTTAATCTTGTAACCCAGGAGGCAGGGGCTATCTTGGCACAGCCAGGAATACATAATGAGACCTTGTCTCAACTGATGATATGATGAACAAAGGCCCCAGGTCCTCCGTGTTCCTGTGTTCCCCTGAGAAGTGACTGCTGTCTTCACCATGTACTAAGTGAGGAAATGCACCCAGAGAAGCCAATGCACATCAAAGATCACACGGTGCTTTAATGTAAGAATCCCTTCGGAGGATGCGTACTGCCAATCCACACCCTGTGTGGGTGCCTTTGTGTGGGGATATGCATGCTTGCTTGTGTGCTCACATGCAGGGGGATGCAGAGGGCAGCTTTGACTGCTGATCCTCAGAGGCTGTTCACTATGGTCCTACTTGTTTTTTTCCTTATGTCATTGGTGGAGAGGGGTTACATGTGTGCCACAGCATGTTTGGAGGTCAGAGGCCAGCTTCTATGTGTGGGCTGCCTGTCTTCTTCCACTGTGGATCCTGGGGCTCGAACTCGTTCTCAGGCTTAGCAGCAAGTACCTTTACCTGAGTCATCTGCCCAGCTCAGATCAGAATCATCTGCCCTGCCCCTCCTCCAGACAGCATTTCTCTGTGTAGCTCTGGCTGTCCTGGAACTCCTTCTATAGACCAGTCTGGCCTTGAACTCACAAAGACCCACATCTGCCTTCCAGGTTATACTGGCTGGTTTTGTGTGTCAACTTGACACAGTCTGGAATTATCACAGAGAAAGGAACTTCAGCTGGGGAAGTGTCTCCATGAGACCCAGCTGTAAGGCATTTTCTCAATTAGTGATCAAGGGGGAGGGCCCCTTGTGGGTGGTACCACCTTTGGGCTGGTGCTCTTGGGTTCTATAAGAGAGCAGGCTGAGCAAGCCAGGGGAAGCAAGCCACTAAGAAACATCCCTCCATGGCCTCTGCATCAGCTCCTGCTTCCTGACCTGCTTGAGTTCCAGTCCTGACTTCCTTTAGTGATGAACTGCAACGTGGAAGTGTAAGCTCAATAAACCCTTTCCTCCCCAACTTGCTTCTTGGTCATGATGTTTGTGCAGGGGAGGAAAGGGTTTATTCTGCTTACACTTTCAGACAGCTGTTCATCACCAAAGGAAGTCAGGACTGGAACTCAAGCAGGTCAGGAAGCAGGAGCTGATGCAGAGGCCATGGAGGGATGTTTCTTACTGGCTTGCTTCTCATGCCTTGCTCAGCCTGCTCTCTTACAGAACCCAAGAACACCAGCCCAGGGATGGTGCCACCCACAAGGGGCCCTCCCCCTTGATCCTAATTGAGAAAATGCCTCACAGTTGGATCTCATGGAGGCACTGCCCCAACTGAAACTCCTTTCTCTGTGGTAACTCCAGCCTGTGTCAAGTTGACACATAAAACCAGCCAGTACAATTGACCCCTTGTCAACTTAACACACAAATACATCACTATTAAGCCTCAACCCTTACTTTCTTATTCATCTCCAAGATCTAAATAACTTTAAAAGTCCCACAGTCTTTACATATTAAAAGTTCAATCGTGCCGGGCAGTAGTGGCACATGCCTTTAATCCCAGCACTTGGGAGGCAGAGGCAGGCAGATTTCTGAGTTCGAGGCCAGCCTGGTCTACAGAGTGAGTTCCAGGACAGCCAAGGCTACACAGAAACCCTGTCTCGAAAAACCTAAAAAGTTCAATCACTTTAAAATGTCCAATATCTTTAAAATTCAAAGTCTTTAAAAAATTCAAAGTCTCTTAACTGTGGGCTCCACTAAAATACTTTCTTCCTTCAAGAGGGAAACAAACATATCAGGACACAGTCACAACCAAAAGCAAAACTCAAATTCCAATGGTTCAATGTCTGGGATCCAACTCATAATCTTCCAGGATCCTCCAAGGGCTTGGGTCACTTCTCCAGCTCTGTCCTTTGTAGCGCACAGCTTGTCTTCTAGGCTCCAGCTGCCTGTACTCCAGTGCTGCTGCTGTTCTTGGTGGTCATCTCATAGTACTGGCATCTCCAAAACACTGCTGTCTTCCACTGTAATTAGACTTCACCAATAGCCTCTCATAGGCTCTCTTCATGGTGACAAGCCTCTGCTCCTATGCATGACCCCTTCAAGTTCTGGGCTATCAATTGCAACTGAGGCTGCACCTTCACCAATGGCCTTCCGTGGCCTCTCACTGTGCCAAGAGCCTCAGCTGCTCTTCATGACCCCTTCATGCCTTCAAAACCAGAACCATCTGGGTGACTCTTACACAGTACCAAGTCCAGTCCCAGCATAAAATACAACTGTGGCTATCTCTGGAACATAGCCTCTGTGTGCTCAGAAAACACTTCCCAGAAGATTTCACCTCAGTGATGCTGGTTTCTTCTTAATCACTGCTAATTTCTTAGCTCCAGCTAACCAGCATCAATAGTCCCAGTAACACAAAGTGGTTCTGGTATCTTGTTACTCACAGCTGATTCTTCAGCCCCAGCTAACCAAAACCACAGAATCTTCACAATCAAAACATGGCCCCTTTCAGAGTCTTTAATCTTCCCTCTAAAATTTCACAAGTCAGGCCTCCATCGTCTGCACTGTTCTTAACATTGTCTTCCAAGCTCCTACAGAACTTTCCACAGAGCTTAACATCCTAATGCCTCTTCTAGCTCAAAGTTCCAACGTCCTTCCACAGTCCTCCCCAAAACATGGTCAGGTTGTCACAGGAATACCCCACTACACTGGTACCAGTTTGTCTTAGTCAGGGTTTCTATTCCTGCACAAACATCATGACCAAGAAGCAAGTTGGGGAGGAAAGGGTTTATTCTGCTTACACTTCCACACAGCTGTTCATCACCAAAGGAAGTCAGGACTGGAACTCAAGCAGGTCAGAAAGCAGGAGCTGATGCAGAGGCCATGGAGGGATGTTTCTTATTGGCTTGCTTCCCCTGGGTTGCTCAGCCTGCTCTCTTATAGAGCCCAAGACTACCAGCCCAGGGATGGTGCCACCCACAAGGGGCCCTCCCCCTTGATCACTAATTGAGAAAATGCCTCACAGCTGGATCTCATGGAGGCACTTCCCCAACTGAAGCTCCTTTCTCTGTGATAACTCCAGCCTGTGTCAAGTTGACACACAAAACCAGCCAGTACACCTGACTAAAGACACAGATGCTGAGATCAAAGGCATGCAGCCACCGGGCTCAAATCATTTTTGATATAGGTCTGGAATCTACTATGTAGGGTAGTGCCCATCCTGGTGTGGCCATGGTGGGGACAGAGTGACAAGGTTCCTGCCCTGGGATAGGGCCCTGATGTGAGCCTCCGTGACTGTTGATGCTGCTGTGGGTGTGAGGTTTGTTTGTGTAAAATGTGCACATTTTCACAGTCCTCCAGGAACTGTCCTCTCTGTTGACATTAATGACTCCATGATAATCAGACAGCGTGGGTCTAGGAGCTGAGGGTGTGTCTATGTCACAAAGAAAGGGTAAACACTGGGACCTTCATGACAGCCTTTAAGGCTATGGAGAAGAACTCCAAATACACGAGTTCAACTTGCTTATTGTTTGTGCTTAATCTGAATACTTTTGCAAAGTTAAGGAAAAAATGTATGCTTGTAGACTCTTAAGAATTGGAGTAAGAGCCGGGCGGTGGTGGCGCACGCCTGTAATCCCAGCACTTTGGGAGGCAGAGGCAGGCGGATTTCTGAGTTCGAGACCAGCCTGGTCTACAGAGTGAGTTCCAGGACAGCCAGGGCTATACAGAGAAACCCTGTCTTGGAAAAAACCAAAAATCAAAAAAAAAAAAAAAAAGAATTGGAGATGATGACTGGGTTGATATGTAAAATGAAAGACTGGAGGCTGGAGCGATGGCTCAGTGGTTAAGTGATGGCTCAGTGGTTAAGAGCACTGACTTCTCTTCCAGAGGTCCTGAGTTCAATTCCCAGCAACCACATGGTGGCTCAAACCATTTGTAATGGGATCAGATGCCCTCTTCTGGTGTGTCTGAAGACAGCTACAGTGAATTCATATAAATTAAAAAAATAATAAGGTCTTACAGGACTTTCGGAGAGTGGGGGGGGGGGGCCTAGAAAAGGGGAAATCACTTGAAATGTAAATAAATTATATCGAATAAAAAAAATTAAAAAAAAATAATAAGGTGGTGGTGGTGGTGGTGCATGCCTGTAATCCCAGCACTTGGGAGGCAGAGGCAGGTGGATTTCTGAGTTCAAAGCCAGCCTGGTCTACAGAGTGCGTTCCAGGACAGCCAGGGCTGTGCAGAGAAACCCTGTCTTGGAAAAAAAAATCCAAAAAAAAAAAAAAAAACCCAAAAAACAAAAAAAAAAATTAATTAAAAAAAGTAATTAAAAAAAAAAAGACTAGAACTCTGTTCTGCAAGAGATGAGTTATGCATAGAATTTTTTAGGATAAAAAGAACTGCTTGGGGGACAGACACAGATGTATGAGCATACATGCACTTGTGAACACACACGCGCACACACACACACACAGGACATGGACAGAAAGATCTCTTAGAATAGCAAGCAGAATATAGACAGAGAAATCTCCAGAGAGAAAGCAGAACATAGAAGAAGACTGGAAAAACGCAATCAAGAGGAACACAGGTTGACCAAACATGGACCCAAACCAGCTTGGGTCCATGGTTTGACTCCCAGACACCCCTTCTCTCAGAACCCCTCTTCAGGCTGAGGCTGGTCCTGGACAGGCTAGCAGGCCAGTAAGCCCCAGGCATCCTCCTGTCTCCACCCCTCCAGCACCGGATTACAGAAGTCAACTGTAATGGTTCTAGGGTGGAACAGGTCTTCATGCTTTACCCATGGAGATTTCTCCCTAGCCCCAAGAGGCTTCTCAGAGGGCCTCAGACGCGCGTCTGTATTCCTCGAGGCTGGTATTGATGCCCTGCTGTGTGCTAAGCCTCTAACCTAACTTTAACTTTTTGGGAGGGAGGGATATCTGACTAGCAGTTACAGGCCCAGCTGGTGGGCGTCCAGTGGACTGAAGGATCTTGACTCTGGTGTTAAACAGCACACAGGGATGAAGAAAGCCTAAGACTCCCCTGGTGTGGGTAGACGCCTGCTCATAGCCTTGGTCAAGCCCCTTCGCCTCAAGAACCTCAGCTTCTTCTTCACTGTATGTTACGGATTTGCTCAGCAGCATTGAAAGGTCTTGTCCAGCTGTCCACGGTGGCATCAGGGTTGGTGCTAGCCTTCTCCATCAAGGAACCCAAACGGCAGGTTTGCATAGGACCCACCACAGCCTCCTGTAGGCTTTAAATGTCTACACAGCTTGGAATAGTGATGCAATGTGGATGCCTTACACACCGGATCACTTAGGGAGCCCAGAGAGGGGCATCACGCATCCAGCACAGATGCATTTCAGTTCTTGAATTATTTAGATGGGTTTCACCGCGTAGCCCTGGGCTCACTATGGCTGGCCGCAAAGCCACAGCGCTCTTCCCGCCTCTGCGTCTGGAGTGCTGGGATTCCTGGTGCTTGTCTCACACGTTTTCCTCATGAGTCAAGCTTTCCTGTAGCCCGGGCTAATCTCACAGTCCAAGTGAGCTGAGGCTGTCCTTGGCTCCTGACCCGCCATGTGTGCCGCCCAAAGCTGGGGTAGACCTCACACTCCCGGCCACAGGTGCGGCCACTGTGCATCCGCTCCCCCTCCCCTTCTGCTCGAGCCTATGACTGTGGGCGGGAACATGTTTGACTGTCCTCATGTCTGTCCAGACCTTGTTGAAGCAAGGTCTGTGTGTCGGTGCTGCTGTGTAAGGCGGCAGCCCCGCCCATCTCCTTACAGCTGCTCTGAGGACGCACCATTGCATCAGCTCTTTGTGGGCTTTGGGAAATTGAACTCAGGTCCTCCCAACCTTTTATTCCCTGAGTTATTTCCCCAACCCACAGATGATGCAAAGCTTCAGAAAAAAAAGTTATTCCTGGAGCAGAGGACAAAACCCAGGACCTCACATTTGCTAGGCTCTATCACTGAGCTATCCCCAATGCCTGGAAAAAATTTTTTTTCTTACATTTTTTAAAAAATTCATTGGAAGCTGGGCGGTGGTGGCGCATGCTTTTAATCCCAGAATTTGTAAGGCAGAGGCAGGCAGATTTCTGAGTTTGAGGAGTGAGTTCCAGGACAGCCAGGGCTACACAGAGAAACCTTGTCTTGAAAAAACCAAATCCAAAAAAAAAAAAAAAGATTCATTGGTTGGGCAGTAGGCAGATTTCTGAGTTTGAGGCCAGCCTGGTCTACAGAGTAAGTTCTGGGACAGTTTCTATATAGTGTCTCAAAAGACAAAAAACAACAAAAAAGATTTATTTATTTTATGTATGTGAGTACACTGTCGCTGTCTTCAGACACACCAGAAAAGGACATTTGATAACATCACAGATGGTTGTGAGCCACCATGTGGTTGCTGGGAATTGAACTTGGGACCTCTGGAAGAGCAGCCAGTCTCCAGCCCCAGGGGGAGTTTGTTTTAAAGCATTTATTGTTGGTGGAGAGTTGTGATGAGTGAAAAGTAGAGGCCGGACTTGGCCACATGGAGAGGAAGGGGGTGGGGGAGGGGCAGGAGGAAGAGCAAGAGAACAAGAGAACAGAGATCAGAAAAGTAGTTTTAATTGACGGTGGCTGAACGTGAGATAGGGATCCCGCGAATACAGAGGGACAGCACATGACACAGGCCTGGCACACGCTGGACCCACCAAGTCTCGGCTGCTTGTGAGTGTGTGACGACACATGTAACACTCGTATGTAGAAGTCTGAGGACATCCTCCAGAAGCTGGTCATCTCACGGGTCCCTAAAGTTGTGGCGGTAGGTAATCCTATTATTATTAAGACAATCAGCTCCTCAGCTGGCGCCTGCAGGATTCAGCCCCTTAACCCCTTCAGCACAGTTCTCTGGTTGTGAGGACGGGGTGGGGACTGGAAGGGGAGATGAGGAATACCCATCAGTACCCGGGGGCGAAAGGTGGTGGGGGGAGGTACTCCTCCGGCAGCCAGCCTGGGGCTTCTGGCCGGTCCACAGGCTCCTGGGCTGACAGGGCCCTTGTGACCTTTCCACGCCAGGCTTTGACCCCTGACAATGCTTCCTTCCAGTTGGCAGGCCTGGAGTCCCTGAACATGGTTTCTCTGCCTCTCGGGGCCTCGGGCTCTGCAGGGTTTTGGAGAGAAGTGGTGGCTGCACAGGGGTCCTCGGTGTGTCTAGCACTGTCCCAGCTGGATGCTCGGGTCACACGGCTGTGGTGCGGCTGCACTCGCCCGGCATCCCCCAGAAGGCTCATGGCCGACAGGTGTGAGGTGAGCCGCTGCTTCACCTTCCGGCTGGTCTGAGGGAGGGATCTCAGGTTCTTCCACAGTTTCTGTCCAGACTCCTCGAAAAGGGCTTTTGGGGAGTAGGAAGCCGACGTGAATTCTCCTTCAGTTGTGGATTGCTTCCTTTCAGAAGCCTGGAACAGAGACAGGGGCTGAGGCCTAGCTGTCCAGCAAAGCTGCAGGCTGCCTCAGAGCCTCACCTCAGGGCCTCACCCCAGGGCCTCACCTCAGAGCCTCACCTCAGAGCCTCACCCCAGAGCCTCACCCCAGGGCCTCACCTCAGAGCCTCACCTCAGAGCCTCACCTCAGAGCCTCACCTCAGGGCCTCACCTCAGAGCCCTGGAGCCTCTAAGCACCACCCTTGCCCCATCTGCCTATCTCCGTGCATGGCTTTCCCACCTGTCCCAAGGTTTGGGATGTTTTTTCAAGAGACACAGTTGGGCTGCAGGTGTGGCTCAGTGAACTTACCCAAGATGCTTTGGGGAAGGTATCTATTATCAGCATCTCCCCACCCTTCTCATTTGGGGGTGCGGTAGGGTCACTGAGTACCCCCTGAGGCTCCTACCTACCATGGTCCATATACTGGCTTCTGTCGCTCTGTTCTGCAAACACACAGAACCCCAGGGCCTTTGCATATGCCCCCTCATTCCCAGAATGCTCTTCCTGCATCTCTGGCGTGGCTCCTCATCTTCATATCTTAGCTCTGTGAAAATGTCTCCCAGATGCCTTCTTGGACTTGTGTCCAAACACACATCCAGAACACCCGCTCACTCCATCCTCACTGCTGTCAGAACTTCGTACCACACAAGAAGTCAGCAAGTACTTCAACCTTGGGCCTCCGAAGGCCCCACTGGCCCCAGGAGCCACTCAGACGCTCCACTGATTCACCCATCTAGACTGAGGAGGCCAGCTCCGGCAAGAAGCTGGTCCTTTAATCCCAGCCTCTGGGAGGCTGAAGCAGGAGTAGCTCTAAGTTTGAAGCCAGCCGGGAATACACAGGGAGTCCAGGCCAGACAGGGCTACAGAGTGAGACTTAGTCTCAAGAGAAACAAACAGAAAATATGTCAGGTCCTCTTGGAGGGGTGAAGACAGCAGGGCGGAAAAGCCAGCTGGGCTACACAGCTGGATGGAGGCAGGAGACGTACACACGAGACCAGTGAGGGCGGCGAGGGCCGCTCAGGATGGCCGCCCTTCTCCGCTACAGCTGATGTGTGGGGTAGAAGGCGAAGGGGGTCACAGGACCATGGGGACTCTAGATCCAGGGACTAGGGAGGGAGACACCTGAAGGGGGCTTCGAGAAGAAGCCAGGCTAGTGCAGTGGGCCTGTGGAGGGCCCTGAGGGGAAAGACCGAGGAGAGAACAGCACAAAACGTTCCCAGGTTGGCTGATGAGTCTGACAGAAGGGGCAGCTGCCAGCTGAAGACGTAGTGTGTGCTTCTGGAGCCCAGGGCCTTGGGGGACGCCTGACAATGACCCCCCGCTGAGCTATACGCTGAGACTGAAACATGGCGTCTTATCTCAGAGTCTAGAAATCGCTGGCATTTTAAAAAATTACCTAGCTACAGAAGACAACTCTTTCTAGAAAGAGCATCTGGTTGTGCCCGGGCCCCAGGCCAGGCTGCAGGCGGTCAGGGCCTACCTCCTCAGGAGGCCAGGCTACAGGCAGTCAGGGCCTACCTCCTCAGGAGGGCAGGAAGACGCCCTCTGAACTGGGCTTTCAGCATCCGGAACCAGGGCGTTAGAGTAGAGGAAGAGATCTTCGTAGTCTACTTTTGCTGGATCCGCCTGCAAAGGGTGGAAGTGTCTTAGAGTTCAGACCCAGCACGGAGAAAGGCTGTGGAGAGCACCCTGGGGTGGGGGTGGGGCCTCCTAAACAGAACTCTCAACTCATGCCCACCACGCCCGCCCGGGAGGAAATGCCCCGCCTACAATTTTCACTCCATAGAAAGTGCTCCATCAACCGTAGATTTTTAGGCCACGCCCATTAACCATCAGCGGAAAGAGCCCCTCCCACAGCAGGTAAGGCCAAATCTGACAGAAGCTGAAAGAGCCCAGCTCACAGTAGTAGGCTACAAGCTGCAGCCGAGCCCTTGAGAGTGCCACTCAGGGGGCCTGCAGGGCCAGAAGGTCGGTGGGCAGTTAGTTGGCAGTGGCCCTGGCCTAGACCTCTGGCACTCCCCTGCCGCTGGCTGGAGTCTCCTTTCCCCTACCTGCCCGCAGGCCCGGGTCAGCAGCTCCCCGAATGGCCTAATAGGCTTTTGTTGGTGGAAGGCGACCAGAGCGTCCAGGGAGGTGTGGGTCACGTGGTCCCCAGAGAATGCGAAAGTCCCATCCTCTAAAAGCTTCACCATGAAGTGACGGCAGCAGGTCTGGGCTCTGTGGAGACACCGTTGGGCTGGGACACTGCCCTGTGCACCAGCCCCTCCCCTCGGTGCACTGACTGCGCCTCAGTCTCACCAGTCACCACCACACAGGGTTTCTAAGGGCCATCGCAGGTCTTGGGTGGACGAACTAAGCAGACAGAAGCTAATTGTAGCTGTGCCTGCCTGTCTTCCCAGCGCTGGGGAGGCTGAGGACCAGGACGGAGGTGGAGGCCAGCCTGAGCTACAGAGGGAGGCTCTGACTCAACTAAAACAGTAGTAGTAAAATGATAGCAATCCTTTCATTCTGAAGACACCATCTCCTGTAGTCCAGGCTAGACTTAAACTTACAGTGTAGCCAAGGCTAACCTTGAATTCCAGGTCCAGCTGGCCAGCTTTCACTGTGCTGGGTTGACAGATGTACATCCTACACTACAAGTTCAAGATCAGCCGGGTTTGAGAGTCTCCCAAATTAGCAGATAGAAAGAGAGGAGGAAGGGAGAGAGAAAGGGGGAAGGAAGGAGGGAGAGAGGGAGGGAGGGAGGAAACAAAAGAAAGGAGGGAGGAGGGCTTTACTTTGAGTGCTCTAAGAAGTCAAAATCAAACTTTGGGCCGAGGAGCTTGCAGGCCTGGCTCTCCGGATCCAGGCTCCTGCCACTAATTCGAAGGTGAAGGGTGAGGGAGGCAGGGGCTACCCTGAGGGTTCTGCCTGCCTCCTTCCTCAGACACACGGCTCAGGTTCCCCCCACACACACCCCATATTCCAGCCGGGCCTTCAGACGTGGGCAGACCTCTCAGGCATGGGGGGCACCTCTGGCCCTCTCCCAGAATCCTCAGCTAGCCCCCCCCACCCCCCCACCCCCGCCCCATGGCCTTACTTGTAGGAAAGGGTGTAGCCCACATGACTGTGGCTGACTCGGATAAGAAAGGTCCCCAGGGGCTGTGACTCCAACAGGTTCTCAGCAGTCCTGGAAGGCACAAAGGAAGAAGAGGCTGGGTATGGATGGAGGCAGGCAAGCATGGGGACCCCGGGCTCTGCCCGGCTCTGAGTGTGCACACGACCCTCTGATGAGAGTGTGGCTGGCGCCTGGCTCTCGCCTGCGTGCTCTGTGTCCCTGCGCACCCTTCCTTCCCTCTCAGCTACACACAGCAGCCCTGGACCCCAGGTATACATCTCTCATTTAAGAATGGGGTAAGTCTTCTCACCCCTAAAAACAGTCAAATTTAGTTTCTTTTTTTTTTTTGTTTGTTTGTTTTTGTTTTTGGACACAGGTTTCTCTGTATAGCCCTGGCTGTCCTGGAACTCACTCTGTAGACCATGCTGGCCTCCAACTCAGAAATCTGCCTGTCTCTGCCTCCCAAGTGCTGGGATTACAGGCGTGGCCACCACCACCCGGCTAAATTTAGCTTCTATTTGCATGTATTCCCAGTGTATCTAAGATGAAGAACTAAAGGCTGACCAAGGCTGGCCAGATGACTCAGAGGGTAAAGGGACTTGATACCAACTTGTCTGCCTGAATTCAGTCCCTGGCACTCACATGGTAGAAAGAGAGAATTTTCACAAGTTATCTTCTAACCTTCATACACATACTAAAGAAATAAAATAAAATAAAAAAATTAATATCTTGTTACAAACAAACAAAAAAAGTCTGACCTAGCCTCAACTGGTCTTGGGTAGATTGTCAGGCGAATGGTGGGTGTCCTTGAAGAGTGCTTTTGGGCAAATCCTTTATTTCCCATCTTATACATGTGCATAACTAGGCATGCATATGACCAGAATCAGACCTACATAATCCAAACATGTGAACCAAAACAGAATCACGCACAGTAACCCCATAACAACTAAATTCTTCCTCTTGGAGTACACACCTTTGGTTCTAGCACTTCAGAGGCAGATGGGTCTGAGAGTTCAAGGCTAGCCTGATCTACAGAGTAAATTCAAAAACAGCCAAGGTTACACAGAGAAACCCCGTGTCTAAAACAAAACAAAACAAACAAAAACCCACACAAACAATTTCCCAAAACAAAATGTCCACCACCATGCCTGTCCACCACCACGCCTGTCCACCACCATGCCTGGTCTACAGCTGTTCTTCACCTAAAATGGGCTCTGTCCCAGGCTAGAACGGGCTCTATCCCAGGCTGGCCTTGAACGCAGAGATCTGCTGCCTTTGTCTCTTGGGATTAAAGGTGTGCACCTGTGCACTGGCACACCTGGACCAAAGCATGTCATGACTACTGCTCCTCAAAGTCGGGGTTGAAAGCTGTATCTTCTATCCTCAAGACCGGGTCCACAAGTGTGCCCTCCATGTTTGGATAAATTCAAAGTCCAACTGAAAACAATAACCAGGTAATAAAGCCTAACAAGGTATCACTACTCTTTGTTCAACTGCAAACACATAAACAGTAAGCTAAGCTGGGTGGGATCCTGTCCTGAGGTCACCACTTCCTTAACCTGTTTATCTCCTTGAACTTGGGGCTCCACTGCACTTCCTGTGCCCTGTGCTCGGTGAACCTTTCTACTTTTCCGTTCTAAGCTTGCTGTGCTGGATCCAAAGGCTCTTCCTGAGTCTAGACCATGGGACAAAGTCTAAACTAGGCTTGGTTTTTGTTGTTGTTGTTTTGATTTTTTTCAAGACATGGTTTCTCTGTGTAGCTCTGGCTGTCCTGGAATTCACCCTGAGACCAGGCTGGCCTCGAACTTAGAAATCCACTGGCCTCTGCCTCCCAAGTGCTGGGATCAATGGCGTGCGCCACCACTGCCAGACTTTAAACTAGGCTTTTCAAGACTTCCTTTTTTAATGCAACACATATAAATCTCTTCACCTTAGTCTCAGGCAGACTCCCCAGGAAAGGGAAAAGAAAGCAGTCACATTCTTCACCAAAACATTGTAAGAATGATCTCTAGGAAACATACTAAAATTCCTCTCCTCTGAAATTTCTCCAGTCAGGCACCAATATCTTCTATATTTCTTCTAGGATGACCCATTATGTCCCACTTAAAACATTCCACTGCTTTCTAAATACAAACTCCCCAAATCTACATTCCTCCAAACAAAAACATAGTCAGGTCTAACAGGGCAATATCCCAGTACCTACCTAGTACCAGCTTCTGTCCTAGTTAGGGTTTCCATTGCTGTGAAGAGACACCATGACCAAGGCAACTCTTTTAAGGACAACATTTAATTGGAGCTGGCTTACAGGTTCAGAGGTTCAGTCCATTGTCATCATGGTGGGAGCATGGCAGCTTCCAGGCAGGCATGGTGCTGGAGGAGCTGAGAGTTCTATATATTGTTTCGCAGGCAAACAAGGGAAGACTGTCTTCCAGGAAGCTAGGAGGAAGATCTAAAGACCACCCCCACAAAGACATACTTCCTTCAACAGGGCCACGCCTCCTAATAGTCACTCTCCCTGGGCCAAGCATATTCAAATCACCACACAAAACAAAAGCAAAACAAAAAAGGAAATGAAAAGAATTCTTAAACATTCTGACTCATGTTACATTTAATTTATTTATTCTGTGTGCTGACACATTCAGAAGTCAGAGACAGCCTACAGAGATGGTTTTCTCCTCCTGCCACGTGGGTTGTCAAGTTCAGCTACAGGTGAGGGGTGAGAGAGGTTGACTCCATGACAAGCTTCAAATTGGCAGTTAAGGAGACTAGGCCTAAGACCTGGACAAGGCCAGGCAAGTCAGTTACTAATTAAAAAACACAACCCAGGCTCCAGCCCTCACACCTCGATAATGATAATGGCTTCAGCTTGCCTAGAGATAAGTAAGATAAAGTTCATCTACTTGGATTCCGGCGTGCTCTAAATTGGACCTGAAGCTCACTTTGGTAGTCTATCTTGGTAATGGGAGACCCCAGCATGCCGGACTTCTATAGAATAAGACACTCAGTGTGTACTTACTGTTGGAGTCCAGGTGTCATTCTTCAGTGAATCGTGGACACCTTTACCCCCCTGAGCCATCTTGCTGCCCCCCCCCCCCCCCCCGTCAGTCTTGGCTCTCTCTGACGCCACTGTTTCTTTGCTCATAACTAGATCACTTTGCAGCTTTTGCAAATCCACATAAGCCCTTGGGAACACAGGCCCTGGTGTACTGCCTTTCTTTCCCTTCTCAGGTCGGCCTCACACTCACTGTGTGGCTGGGGATGATGACCTTGAACTCTGGATCTGCTGCCTCCACCTTCTGAGTGCTGGGATGACAGTATGGCTGGTTTATGCAGAGTGGAAAAAGAGCTTGGGGCTTTGTGCATGCCAGGCAAGCACTCTTGAGTTAGAAGCATGGCATTAACAAGCTACACGCACTTTACCAATTGAGCCGTAGCCACAGCCTCTGAATTAACAAATAACATCGTGGTGGTTTGAACCCTGTTCAGGGAAGGTGTCACTGGAGGCTTCCTGCAGTAGATCTCCCACAGCCCCTGCCTGCCTGTCCCAGGTCTGAGACTCTCATGGTTGCAACACAGTATCCCAAATGAAAAAGCAGGGGCTGTGGTCTGAGGCACTGAGTCCAGAGCCCAGCTGTGCTATGCAACTGCTGTGTGACCTCACTCAGTGTCTATCCCTTTCTGATCTCAGCTTCTCATGGCCTAGAGCTAATCTGAGACTGGTGTGAATAGGGGGTCTGCTGCCTGATTGTTCACACAAATGTCACCAGGTTAGGAGCGAAGGACCAGGAAGCAGGATCTTCGGGGTAGGATGGGGGCTGTTCTATGTCTTACTCTCGGGAGATGGCGCCGTGGAACCAGTCGGGGATCCTGGACTGAGCTAGCAGGTCTGCCTGGGTGTGCACAAACCAGTCCAGCCGAGGGGGGAGTGGTGGGGGCAGCCTCCTGGCTTCGGCCATGGCGTCCAGAGAAGGTGGTCACCTGGGGGAGGAGAGAGGGGTGAGTATCTCCTCTCTAATATCACAGACTGTGGGGCCTCCTGCTGGGAGTCTTCAGGCGGTCAGAGCAAGGGCAACTCCTGTGGATGCACACTTGCTTCCTGGTGACGCCTGTGCAGCAGGCACTGCCGCTGGGGCGAGAGTAGGTGTGAAGAGGGGTCAGGTGTCTTCCTCTATGGCTCTGTAACATGGGTTTTGTCTGGTTTTACATCTATCTATCCATCCATCCTTGGATGTATCCATCTATGCATGTACGTATGTGTCTATTTGTCGTGTGTGTGTGTGTGTGTGTGTGTGTGTTAAAGTGATGGAAAACCTGCTAAAAGACCCTCTCTGTGGCGCCCCAGCCACTCCTCATTCAGTCCCTACACCTAAGCTTTGCAGTCCCTGGACTTGGGAGAAGCCCTTTGGCACATCAGTGATCTAACAGGGAGAGGTCTGTTGACAGAGGGTGACTGAGGCTGACTTCACGGAGAACAAACACCCTCAGGGGTGTGGCCCTCAGGGGAGACGTGTATTGAATCCATTAACGAACACTAGATGACCAACCTCGTGCTGTCTCTGACCCCTAGCCTTCCGGTCTCCCTCAGCAGGGGTTCCCCAGAGGTGAACAATCTTTGTCTAGCTCTGTCTTTTCCAGGCCACACTCTGCAGCATAAGGCCTGGGGTGGCAAGTATCAAAGAGTCTGGACTTAGAGGCGTATATAGTCTGGGTTCAAATTCTACCCTACACAGTTGCTGTGTGATGAAGTCACAAACATAACCTCTCTGACAGAAGCCTTAACTTCTGTCATTAAGAGTCATTAAGGAGACGGCTGGGATAGACTGCTAGATATATAGTCAATATACACATCTTGCAAATTGTTTATACAGCTATGAATTTTGAAAGAGGTGGGAGGCACCCTCTGATCTCCCCCCCCCCTCCTGACCCTCCCACCTCCCTCTGCCAAGTTCTGGGAAGAAGGCCTATTCTACCAAGCCTAGTTTACACTATGCTGGGGTAGTGTAGCCCTAGGCTATTGCTACATACCTGTGATCTGGTGCTTGGGAGGTAGAGGCGGGACTACCAGGAGTTCAAAGCTGGCCAGGGATACACAGGGAGATCCTGAATTAAAAACGGAAAGCCGGATGTGGTGGTGCACATCTGCCATCTTAGTACTTACAGGTGGAGACAGAAGGGTCAGAAGTTTCTAGGCCAGTCTCAAAACCAAACAAAACAAAAACAAGGGGCTTAATTACTCCTATTACCTGGCTTTTATTTAATTGCTTATTGCTTTGAAAAAGATTTTAATTTTTATGCATGTGTGTGTGCCTCTCTCTGTGTGAGAACGTGGGTGTAACAGTCATGTGTGTGCAGGTACCACCGGAGGCCAGAAGAGGGACCTGGATCTCCGGAGACAGATTTACAGGGCCATAAGCTCATGCAGGCGCTGGGAAGAGCGGTGCGCACTCATAACTGCTGACACTCCAGCCTCATTCTAATATTTACAACTTCTGAGTGTGTATGGGTGGAGTCCATGTGTACAGACACATGCGTGTGCATTTGTTACGTGTAGGCCTGAAGCTGACATAGGTGCCTCCCTCACTCACACGCGTGTGCATTTGTGTGTGTCAGCCTACAGTTGACACCAGGGTCTTCCTCACCCAGCCTTCACCGTATGGACTGAAGCAGAGTCTTTGAAAGAACCAGAGCTGGCTGCCTTGCTGAGTCTGACTGGACAGCTTCCCTAGGAGGGTTCCCCACCACCTCCCTCCACCTCCCACACTCTGGAGTGGCACATGCCCATCCTGCGTGCCAGGCTTTTGCATGGGTTCTGGGATCTGAGCTCAGGTTCTTAAGATCCTCTGCCAAGTGCTTCATCTTGTGAGCTGTCCTGCTAGCCCTCAACCTTTTACTCTTTCTTTTCTTCCCTCCTTCCCTCCTTCCTTCCTTCCTTTCTTCTTCTTCTTCTTCTTTTTTTTTTTTTTTTTTTTTTTGGCTTTGGTTTTTCTTAGATAGGTTTTCTTTGAAGAGCTCTGGCTGTCCTGGAACTTGCTCTATAGACCAGGCAGGCTGGCTGGCCTTGAACTCAGAGCCCTCCCCCCCCACCTCTGCCTCTGGAGTGCACCATCCCCCACCCCACCCCCCACTTCCTTTTTTTTTATTTCATTAGTCACTGTGCTTTACAGGCAGACAGGCAGACAGACACTTGCCACAGTGCTCCCATTCTGACAGTGCTGAAGCAGCCTGGAGTCTCCAGGAGTGCAACAGGCAGTCCAGTCTGGGCTGTCGCCTACTGACACATCTCCCAGAGGGTATCACCATTATGAATCAGACACATCCGTCTCTGTAAAGACAGCTGAACAGCCACATGCTAGCACAGAAAAGTCTCAAAGTTCATTCTCTCTCCCTCAGAACACTCCTACAAGTCTTTCAAGACTCAATACAAATGTCCCTTCCTGCGGCCAGCCTCTGCCTCTCCTGCTCAAACAAAACCCTGGCCATATCCTTGTCCCCCTCCCAGAGCTTCCCAGTTAAATTCCTTCCTTTGACAGCTCCAGTAGGACCCAATGGGGCCGGAGGGCTTTATCTCTCTCTGCCTTCCCATCGTGGGTTTTCTCGGGACACTTGGTTTCTATGAATGAGGTCTCACTATGCAGCTGAAGCTAGCCTCAAACTTGTAATACAGCCTGCCTCGGCCTCCAGAGCGCTGGAATGCATGCGTGGATAGCGACGCCAGAGCTTAGAGCTTGCAATGCGCCCCTCTTCTGGTAAACCCTTCTCTCATATCCTAGCACCCCCACACGCGGTGCTGGAGTCCCAGAGCCTCTGCAGCTGGGGCAAGTCGGGATGCAGGATGCCAGATTCTGTATGCAGGGTGCAGGATGTAGGAAGCATACCTTGGATAGGCTGGGCTGTGTCCGAAGGCTCTCAGTGCCGCTAGAGTCTAAGTTTCTGTTCAGGGTCTACCCGTCAGAGGGGCAGGGCCAGCAGCCTCAGGCAGTTCCTGTTTCCTCCAGCAGGTGAATGGGGCGGGACCAGAATAACTCTCAAGGCTTCCGTCCTAGCTGGATCTCTTCCCGCCAAGCTTTGCCCAGTCCTTACTATCTACCAGCTCTATGGAACCGCTGAGACAGCTGCCGCCCTTCTTCCCAGTATTGATATTCTTCTGTTGTTGTTGTTGTTGGTTTTTTTTCTTGAGACAGTTTTATGCACCGCAAGCTGGAGTGCTGAAGAAGACCTCGAACTCTTGCCTCGACCTCAGGAGTGCTGGTGGGCCTGGAAGAGATTATGCACTGCAAGGGGTGGAATTCAGGGCTTCGGGCTTGCTAATCAAGCACTCTGACTACTGAGCTACAATCACTTTACCCACTGAGCTACAAGCACTTTACCCACTGAGCTATAGGCACTCTATCTACTGAGCTATAGGCACTCTACCTACTGAGCTATAGGCACTCTACCTACTGAGCTATAGGCACTCTACCTACTGAGCTATAGGCACTCTACCTACTGAGCTATAGGCACTCTACCTACTGAGCTATAGGCACTCTACCTACTGAGCTATAGGCACTCTATCTACTGAGCTATAAGCACTCTACTTACTAGCTACATCCCCAGCCTCTTACAGCAGCTTTGAAGTAGTCATGGGTCAGGAAATGGGCATATAGCAAGCAGGGAGCAGAAGGCAACAAGCAGGAGAGGCTGCCTGAGAGGACAGGATACAGGAACAGCGTACAGACAGGGAACAGCATGTACAAAGGCCCTGAGGTTGGAAAGAGACATGAAAGGACAGACTTGCTGCACTCACAGCACCTATCATGCCTTCCTTTGCACAAACACATTTGAAATGACATTCTACAGTCATGTTGCCCTCTAGGCCAACATCCAAGCATGATGGCTTGGGTTTGAAGTTGCAGCACTCAGAAGCCTGAGGTGGGAGGATTTGGGTTCCAGGCTAGCCTGGGCTACATAGGGACATTCAAACTCAAAATCCAAACAAAACCAAAGCCAGAAAGCAAAACTGGAGTAAACCATAGAGTTCATCTATTTTATTCTGTTTTTTCCCCTTCTGGTTTTGTTTATTTTTCTAAAACAGGAGCTCATAGCATCCTGGCTGGCCTGGAATCCCCTGTGCTGCTGAGGATCATCTGGGTGCTAGGATCATAGATGTGACCGTGTTTTCTGTGGCACTAGGATGGGACCCAGGGCTTCTTTGGTGATAGGTGAGTACCCTGCCAACTGAGCGGCAGACCCAGCCCGTGACTGACTTTTCTTCTGATTTTAAAATGAACTACAGGGCTGGAGAGATGGCTCAGCTGTTAAGATCACTGACTGCTCTCCTGAAGGTCCTGAGTTCTAACACCCAGCAACCACATGGTGGCTCACAACCATCCATAATGAGATCTGATGCCCTCTTCTGGAGTGTCTGAAGACAGCTACAGTGTACTTAATAAATAAATAAATCTTTTTTTTTTTTTTAAGATTTATTTTATTCATGAGTACACTGTTGCTGTCTTCAGACACACCAGGAGAGGGCATCGACTCCCATTATAGATGGTTGTGAGCTACCATGTGGTTGCTGGGAATTAAACTCAGGACCTCTGGAAGAGCAGTCAGTGCTCTTAACCTCTGAGCCATCTCTCCAGCCACCAAATAAATAAATCTTAAAAAAATAAATAAATAAATAAAAAAAAAGGGCTGGTGAGATGGTTCAGCAGGTAAGAGCACTGACTACTTCCCCAAAGGTCCTGAGTTTAAATCCCAGCAACCACATGGTGGTTCACAAACATCTGTAATGAGATTTGACACCCTCTCTGGTGTGTTGAAAGACAGCTACGGTGTACTTACATATAGTAATAAATAAATCTTTGAACTGGGCGGTGGTGGCGCACGCCTGTAATCCCAGTACTTGGGAAGCAGAGGCAGGTGGATTTCTGAGTTTGAGGCCAGCCTGGTCTACACAGTGAGTTCCAGGACAGCCGGGGCTATACAGAGAAACCCCGTCTCGAAAAAAACAAATCCAAAAAACAAAACAAAGTTTTGGGCCAGAGCAAACAAGGTTAACCAGAGCGAGTGGGCTGAACCGGAGTGGGGCTGACTGGAGTGAGCAGAGAGCCGGCAACCATGTGGAGGCTCACAACCATCTATCTGTCCAGCTCGCTAATGCACTCTCATACATAAATAAATCTTTAAAATGGACTACAATGTGTGGGGGCTCCTGTGCACAACCTGGGTCCTGGGTGATGTGTCCGTGTACCTAACAGGCACAGCTGACTTGGCTGTAAGTTCCCTGCCCTGCCCCTTCTTGCCCCTGCATCCACCCAAAGCCACTTCTGCCTCTCCTGGGTCTTTAAAATGAACTTTCTAGGATAGAGCTGGTGCCTCGCTGACCCCCTTCTTCTCTCCAGGGTAGTGTGGGCTTGGGAGTCTTTGGGCTGACAAAGGTCCAAAAGAGGAGGAAACCGGCGTAGGCCCTGATGAGAGACACATTCAAGGGCCCAAGGGTGCAGCTAAGTCAGCACTTCTGGGCAAGTTATTGTGGCTTCTGCCTAAGCTCAGGGTGAGATGTGCTTCCACTGGCTGGGCCAGCTTCAGAGAACTCCCTTGACCTCTCCAAGCCTCCTCACACCTGACGTACAGAGCTGGCCCTGTGTGTTTCTCCTGTGCATGAGGCTCAGTCTTGGAGAACGTGTTTTAGCTTGGCTCTTTGTCCACCCCTCTTCTTTTGAGCTGCTTGGAGGGCTGCGGTCCTCTAGACTAACATTTTCCTGTCAGTCTGTCAAAGTAGAATTCCCCCACTCTCATGTCTGTGGTTTACAATGGACACAGACACAGCCCCCAGAGGAAGTGAAAAGAAAACTATCCACTCAGGACCCTCAAGACCAAGTTCTCAGCACACAGGAGGTTTATTTACTCCAACGGGACAGAGGACAGGGCTAAGGTACAAAGACAGGAAGGAGAAGAAAAGGGGAAGAGAAGCGAAGAGGAGGCAGGGAGGGAGAGAGGACAAGGCAGTGCCTCTGGAGAGAGGAGCCGGATGCAGCCCACAGGCAAATGCTGGTCCGTGAAGGGGAACCTCCTGTCTTAGGATGAGGCGGTTGACAGGGCGTGTTAGTTAGCTGAGCCAAGGGGGCTTTGCTTGCTGGACTTCAAACTTTGGACTTAGTACTCAGCCTCAGGAGGAGGAAGCGGCCAAATAAGGAAATAGACCTTGGGGGCTAGCTTTAGGAGTGTAATCTAGTGGGAATTTTAGCAAGACAAAGGTTTCTGGGAGAAGGGCAAGGCCTGCCAGAGCCATGCTCCCCACGTGGGAGCTGGTTAGAGCCCCTTCAGGAAGGAACAGTGGTCCCACCAAGGCAGGGGAGACAGGGAGACCTGAAGGATAACGGGGGCAGGGGACACTCTTAGGTTCCTCTCCCTCCGCGTCAGTTTCTTGTGTTGACATCCTAGGGTGAGCTTCAGTGGACAGCCTTTAGGGTCCAGACTCCAGGGGTGGGCCCCGTTTTATTCTTTGTGCACAGGACACCCGTTTCTCCTCCTTCCTTTGTTCATTTGTTTATCCGCTTCTCAAACGCTGACTGGCACCAGTTCTGTACACGTACAACACTAGATGCCAAGGCTAAAGTGGAATGATGGGGTACTTCTCATCTGTGAGCTTCGAGGCTGATGCAGGACGGAGGCTACACCTGGGCCAGTCTGGACTGGCCCCTATCTCAAAAGGCGTGTGTGTGTGTGTGTGTGTGTGTGTGTGAGCACCAGCACGGCTCAAGGGGTAAAGGCACTTACTGTCAAGCATGATGACAGAATTGCGTTTGATCCCCAGGAATCAGAATGACTCCTGACAAGCTGTCCTCTGACCACTGAAGATAGACAAGATAGACAGACAGACAAGATAGATAGACAGACACACACAGATTGAGAGATTGAGAGAGAGTGAGAAAGAGAGAGAGAGAGAGAACATTTTTTAAGTTAAAAAAATAGCAAAGTCCTACTACCTCAATATTACCACACTGGACTTGAGCTGTAAGCCCAAGAACCCTGGGGAAGGACACGCAAAACATGAAACCACACACTGGAATATTACCCAACCTCAAAAATGACAGATGTTCTGCCCTAGGCTATAACTTGTATAAACTAAAACCTTGGGTATGAGAGCCTTCACTTTTAATGTCAGCACGTGGGAGGCAGAGGTGGGCTGAGCGCTCTGCAGATCAAGCACGGGGTAGCTGGGGCTACATGAGACCCTGTCTCAGCAAAACAAAGCCCCAGAAGCTGTCTCGCCGCGCAGCGCCGGCCAGGTGCAGAAGGGTGTGCCAACACACTGGCACACAGCTTGGCAGGCCAGGAGGCTCCAGGCGGCCAGCAGCAACTCACCAGGGGGACAATGACAAGCAGCGGCCTGTTCAGGATGACTAGGCGATAAAACACTGTAAGCCTGATGTCGGGGAGGCTATCTTAAGTCTGTGATTTGGTGGGCCTTACATGGCGGCTCACTTGTTACTCTGGCTCTAAGGACCCCAAAATGTCTCCTGACTTCTATGAGCAACAGGCATGAATGTGGCATAGTCACTCATGCAGGGAAAACAAACACATAAAAATAAATTTAAAGCCGGGCGATGGTGGCGCACGCCTGTAATCCCAGCACTCTGGGAGGCAGAGGCAGGCAGATTTCTGAGTTCGAGGCCAGCCTGGTCTACAGAGTGAGTTCCAGGACAGCCAGGGCTACACAGAGAAACCCTGTCTCAGAAAAACCAAATCAAAAAAAAAAAAGAAAAAAAAAGAATTAAAAAGCTTCTTCCAAACCCATATAGAACTCACACAAGTCTCCTATGTTCCTGTCCTAACTTCCCAGTACTGGGAACAGCCTACTAAACAGGTCTCATGATCTGCTCCTTAATGCCCTTTTTATCTTAGATATCTTCGTTAACACTCTCCTATTATGTTGAAAAAAAATCTCTCTGCTCAAAGGCTGAAGTAGAAGTTTCTGGTTTCTCTGGAAACTCAGTTACATTAAATGACGTTTGGCTGGGGCAGGCAAGTGATAGGATGTTTTGCTGAAGCAGACACAGGGTAGAGGATGCTTCACTGAAGCAGGCACATGGGAAGACTCATGTTTACAAAGAATATAAATAGGACCACAGGGATAGCGGGCGAGGCTCTGGCGTTGGTCCGCCTTGCTCTGCCTGCTAGCTTTCACTGTCAATGCTCTTGTACTGGTTTGCTGATCTTTGCATGTCGTAACTCCAGAGAGAGTAACTCGCCAAAGAACTTCTCATAACATTCTGGTGGCTTCCGTGGACTTTGGGCTGATTGGCAGAGCCTCAGTTTCTTCTCAATGGTGCGGACACCCGTGAGTGGTGACCGCTGGAATGAACAACTGAAAACTATTTCTAAACAGGCCCACAACCCCCTTCCCTGTTAACTTTTCTCTTCCATAACCTCTGATAGGTGGTGGGTAGAGGGAGGTTTAAGTGTTTAAGAACCTGTATTAAAGTAGATTTTGAAAAATCTAAGTCAACAAAAGGGACAAGCTATTATTATTTTCAGCAGGCCGTGGGCACCAAACCTTGTCCTTGCACTGCGCCTGCTGAACGCTGGCTTGGAACCCAGCTCACACACATGCCTGGCAGGACCAGATAAGCTGAGCTCAATCTAGGGCCAACTAATGCGACAGGGATGTCAGCTATGACACAGATAGGAGGCAGTTTGAGTGTCTAGCCTGCGTTATGTATGTGCACACATAGTGCACACTCTAACGCACTATGTGTGTGCATAGTGTTAGAGTCAATATGTCACTCCTCTGGGACTACAGGTCAAGATGGTGGTGAGCCACCAGGGGGGTGTGGAAATAGAACCTGGGCTTCTGCTACATCAGCAAGTGCTCTTAGCCACCAAGTCATTTCTTCAGCCTAGACTGGAATGATCTTGAGCGCCACTTTGTACAAAGCACTTTGTAACCACTGTTCCCATCTCGGGTCTCTTCCTCACCCATCCCCCATCCTCCTGCGAGGTGGGAGCTGAGATCCCTTCGTGGCTCGGGTGACATGAGCCCGCTGGGTCTGGGGAAGCCTGCCTGCCATTCCAGCATCACAGAGGCTGAGTCAAGACTCCTGAAAAGTCAACAACAGCCCGGGCTACATGACGGCTCTCTGCAAAAAAAAAAACAAGAACACCTCACAAAAAGCAGATCCAGCTCAGTGTGGGTTTGGGGGGTGCGGCGGAGTGCTTCCTGGGTAGGAAGCAGGCAGCAGAGCCAGCGGGAGGATGTGTGTGCAGTGTTTGTCAGACGTGACAGGATTGCAAGCGGCACAAGACCACCAAAAGATCATGCTAGCCAAAATCCCAGTGTGGCTGGGGGAGGAGATCCTGGCACTGGGTGCTGCTGGTCACCGGTTAGAGCTGTGCCTAGTGCAGCTGCTAAGCCACCGCTCCAGGCTCCAGGCCACTTTTTACTAAAAGGCAGCTATTGAACCTGCAACCAATCACAGCCACCTGGCGGTGCTGGCCAGGCAGAACTGCTTCTTTGTAAGTGCACTTTAATCTGATTTTCTGAGTGCACTGGTCAGTGTAAACATGGTACATCATAGACGCCAAGGGAGGGCAGGTGACTATTGCTGGTATGTTGGTTTTAATTTCAAAAAAGGGAGAGATTTTGATGCTGACAGTTTGGACTGACAGCAGCTTGGGGGAAGGGTTAGAGTAAAAAGAAAGGTGCTCCCAGACGACACCCTCCCACCAGCACATCTGGTCCCAGTCAGTCTCTCCAGGAGGACAGAGCTGTCACAACCCACTGGGTAACGACTGCAGGGGAGCCCTGTGCCATGGAGCGCCTGTGTGGGTCTCAGGGACCAGGAGCCCCGTGGGCACAGGGCAGTCACCCTGGTTCTCCGCCTCCTGGGTATGCTGCTAGAAAATCAAAGACAGAATCATTTCATGGTGTTAGGAATCTGGAAAAATAAAAAAATCATCTTAGCTAGAAAAGGAACATCCGATTAGAGCTAGCCAGAGGAGGAGGAGATCAGTTTTGGTGCCAGTGCGGCAGGTGGTCATGGGAGAGTGGTGGTGATGTCACCTCAGTCTGGATGGCAGACGCCCATCCTGCTCTGGCCACGGGAGCCGTCCACTCCTTCCAAAATCCTCTACGTGGGCTTTCCTTAGTTTGTGCTTCCCTTTGGTTTGACACGTAAGGAGACAGTGGACACGGCTGTCACTTGTCCACAACTGAGAACATGTGAAGGCAGGTGCCAGGCTTGGCCCTCGGTGGCCCTGTGGTGGTGCTTGGAGCACGGGGCCAGGCAGGCTGGACACTGCCACTGGCCTGCCTTCTGTGGTGGAGGGACAGAAGGCTGGAGACGGAGGCTGCTGTGGCCCCACCCAACCTCTCTCCGTCTGTGGCAATGCGGCAGGGGATGGACAGGCCTGACTGGCAGATGACACAGGAAAAACAGCGGAATTCTAACTCGTTCCATCTCTGAAGGTGGAAAGATCAGATGGTTACTAAAATAATCAATTTCTCAATCGAGTCCGGGCAGCCATGTCCTAGCATCGGAGGTGGAGGCTCGCCCGGGGCAGGCACAGTCAGCTGGGCTGAGCGCAGGCTCAGGACGGCAGAGACCTCGTCCTCACAGGAGAGTGCACCGGAAGAAGCTGGTCCTCTTCTGCTGCTCCACTGTGATCTTGACTCCATGGCTGCTCCCCTGTGGGCTGTTCCCTTCCTGAAGTCACAAGTTTGCTTTGTTACTTACTGGGGCGTGCCAGCTCTACCCACTACCCACAAAGTGCCGTCCAACAGCCTGTCCACGACTGTCCACCCAATCACTCCACCATCCATCACCCCAGATGCGGTCACCCTGGCCAGCTAGCCATCATCTATCTATCCCCTGTTGTTCAACCGTTCTCTGCTAACCACCTCAGTACCCATCATTACCCACACAACCATTCACTCTTCCACTGGCCATCGATCCATCTAATCTGTCTTTGAATCACTACCCACGCCCTATATCATCCCCCACCTACCCACCATCACCCTTCCCACTCCCCTATGACCGATCACAGCCACCCAAACTCTTGCAGCCACTCACCCTCGTCATCACCCACCTTTCCCCTTCTCCAAAAGCATCCGACCGTGTCCTGGCAGTTCACCTCCACAGCCCACCGTCCCCCAGGCCGTCACCCTTTCCGTTTTCCTCCCTACCAACACGCAGACACTTCTTTCCACACCTTCCCTTGATGCCACTGGGTACTGAACTGAGGAACTCGTGGATGCTGGTCCACCGGGCCACGCCCTCCAGTGATACAGATGTTGTTTCCTCTGCTCCTCCCTCCCCCACCTCTTTCCCATCTCCTCACCTACCTATGCTAACACCCCTAGCTCTATCATGGAGACAGTGGCCATTAGGGTTCTGCCTCTTGTGCTCCAGTGGTGCCCAGGTCCACCTGCTGCTAGAGACATAGGACCTAAAATCTAGTCTTTTTCTTACAAAGAAAGCTTTTAAAAATTAGATTTATTTATTATGTATGTGTATGTGCAGGTGAGAAAACAACTTGCATGTGTAGTTTTCTTACAGGGGAGGTTTGGGGTATACTGCGTTTCAAACAGAGCCCCGAGTTGTTGCTACCCCTGCCTAGTATACAGGTTCACAGGGAATGCTGCTGTTTAGATGTAAGCATCAAGAGATGCCAGAGGTCCACCTTGTGCCTCAATGGCTGCTCACAGCCTAGATGAACGTGTGTGTGTGTGTGTGTGTGTGTGTGTGTGTATGACTTGTAGGACAGGCTCTACTTCACACACACTGTTGGGTGACACTTCAGGGGCAAGGCCACACTGTGTCCTAGTTAGTGCCCAGGCTTCAGTGACACGTTGAGCTCAGTCAGGGAAGCTTTGCTTTCTGTTCTTAGCAGTGGCCTGCTAGGGTTTAAAAGGCTACAGTGATGGCTCAGTCAGAGTTTGACCCCAGCACACTCAAAAAGCCAGGTGTGGTAGCTGGATAGCTCAGAAATTGGAGCACCAGTGGCTTTTGCAGAGGACCTGGGTTTGGTTCCCAGCACCCATGAGGTACAGCTTACAACTGTTGGTGACTGCAGCTTCGGGGATCTCATGCCTCTGGCCTCGCAGGTGCCAGCACGCATGTGCCCTCCCTGCCCAAACACCCACTCCTGCATGGGGAGTTCCAGGTCAGCCAGAGCGACACAGGGAGACACCAAATAAAAACAAACAACAAAGAAGGAAGTGTTGGAGTGCTGGCTCAGCAGTTTAGAGCAGCACTGGCTGCTTTTCCAGAGGAGCTGGGTTCAATTCCCAGAACCACATGGCGGCTCCTATCTGTACCTTCAGTCACTGTGGCTCCTGACAGCACTAAGCATGCAGATGGTTCAGACATTCAAGAGGCAAAGCCTTCACACTATGAAAAGGTCTCACACACACACACACACGCACACACACGCACACGCACACGCTCACACGCTAGGTCTGGGCAGTGATGTGCTGCCCTGGTGAAGGATGGCTGCATCCTACAGAACCCACATGGAGGCCTAGGAAGGACTCGGACTCACCAATTTTTTGTCCATTTTTGCTTTGATATCCCTGGCGAGAGTGAAAAATGCCTGTGGAAACAACAGGCTGTCAGTGCCCTCTAGTGGTGGGATGGTGTTGGCTGGAGGGAAGGGAGGTCTCCCAGCCAGCAGGGAGATCCAGTCAGGTCCCCATCTGCCTTCCTCTGTAGAGCACCTTGGAACAAAGGCCCTTCCTTCCCCAGACCAACAACCCTGTGATGTTACTGAGGCTCGTAGACCATGTGAGGCTTGTTGCCCAAAGGTACTGAGTGGTTAACTGCTCCAGAAGGGTCTGGAAGGAGTATCTAGCCATGGCTGTGCTCTCTCCATGCCAATCCCTTGTTTTACTTTTACTGTAGAGTCCAGGCTAGCCCTTGCTACTTGTAGTTGAGCATGCCTTTAAAGCTGCTGTTTCTGCTTCCACCTCCAAAGCACCAGGGCAGCAGCCATCACTGGCAAGCCTGCTTCTTCCTCCCCTAAACCACAGCTACAAATTCCAGTCTGCCAATGCCTGCTGCCCCATGGACGGGACAATCTGAGGCAGGCTGGATTTAGCATCTCCATGCAGTGTTGGCGACCTGGAAAGTGGGGCGGGGGAGAGTGCATGGAGAGTCACCCATGGGTGGTAGCTGGAGGGCTGGCCTGGACAGGAGAAGAATGTGACGGCAGGAGAGGAGTGTGGCCAAGGCTGGGGAGGCAGGCAGGCCCAGGTGGCTTATGAGAGGAGCAGGGGTGAAGGGAACGAACAGGACAAGGTTCTTGGCCACTGTCCTCTGGGCACCTTGTGGAGTGATGTGGGCGATCTAGCTCCCTCTTCCCCCACAGTCTCGATGTGTAGCCCAGGCTGGCCTGGGCAATCATGTCTCAGCTTCCTGCGAGCTAAGATTACAGCTAGCTCTGCAGGTCTGGTTTTGAGTGTCACTAAAAAGCCGAGGGCCAGGTGCCAGGCTGTCACTGCCTTGGGGACAGGATCAGGGCACAGCACCGGGACCTGGGTCCTCACAGAAGATATGAAGTAGTGTGGCTGAGAGGAACACAGCCGTCCAGGTACTGGGCACCAGGACTGGGTACTAGGACTGGAATCAGCTTTATCTCCCTCATCTGCTGTCTAGTGAGAATGTGTCCTGAGTGCCCAACACAGGGTGCCCTGAGCCAGCGCCAATCCCTTTGGACCTTCCAGCCCGGGGGGCCCTGATCCCACAAGCCTATGGCTCGCTGCAGGATCGGACTGGACTTACATTCTCCACGTTGATGTTGGCCTTCGCACTGGTCTCCATGAACTTGATCCCATAGTCGAGTGCCAGCTGTAATGGAGGTGACACGTGAATATAGTGTGGGTTCCCAGTGCTTCCTACCGAGTGGAGACTGGGGTGTGCTGCTACCACACTCAAGCTCAGGGTGTTTCCTTCGCTGTGTGGAGGAGGGAGCTGAGGAGAGGAACGTGTCACCGCCTAAGGCAGCTCTGTTCCCTGCTGTGATGCCAGCTGTGCCTGGCCTTGCTTGGTTCTGGTGACAAGATAAGAGCTCACTGCCAAGCTCTCACTGCTGCTCATGAGCAGCCTCTGTCAGGCCTGGGGTTAGCGCTTCACAAGGATCTCTCCATCTCGGGCAAGTCAGGGAGCAAACAGACTAGGCGGGCGCAACAGCTGATCGCGGGGGCCTGGGCAGCACCCACCTTCTCTCCCCGCTCCTTGGACACCTGTCTCTTGTCGTTCACATCACACTTGTTCCCCAGGATCATCTTCTCCACATCTGCAGAGGCGTGCTGCGGACAACAGGCAGACCAGGGTCAAAGTGCAAGGTGGGCTGCGGACTGCCTGGTGGCTGGCAGCTCATGTCCCTAGTTATCAAACACTTCTGTGCAAATGGCTTACAGGGGTCATGGTCACCAGGCCCCAGAGGCATGACTCCCAGAGCAGATGCTCAGAGATCATAGCCACGCCCTCTACAGCTGTTCTAGGCTAGCCTGTGGCAATCGCATGCACACACCATGGTACATCTGGGTTCCACGATCTGGGTCTAGGAACTCAACGGAGGATATCAGGCTTGCTGGCAAATGGCTTTACCCACTGAACAGCTTGCCAGCTTACCACCTGCTTGGATCTTTCAACTCTCTCTTCTCTGTATTCGAGAACAAGGTGGTGCCTAGAACAGCCAAGCCTTCCTGCTCAGCACCCAGGCTAGGCTCAGCTCTGACTTCTCTCCTCAGCAGCTCCTCTGTAGAAGGCACCATGCTTCCCAAAGGAGAGAGCATCAGAGCAGCCCTGCGGTGGGGGAAACTCATTCTCTGCTCCCTGCCACACCTCCTGTCTGCCAGACGTTCACTCAGATTTTCCCCCAAGTCAAAATCAGGACTCCTCTTTGACCAAGATGACTTCTGCAGCCAGGGCAAAGGCCTGGTCCCAACACAAGCCCAAAGCAATTGCTCATAAACAAAGGGCTTGCATCTCTGCCGGGCCTGGGTGCCACCAGTCTTGGGTCCAGAGTGACAAGTGCTCCTGTGTGGTTTTGTAGACAGGTGAAACTCTTGACACCTTAGATCCAATGCCCCGCCTGCTTAGTCACCAGGGCTAAGGTGCAGCTGGCCAGGGAGGGATGGGTGTGGCCAGCACCTGGACAGAGGACAGAGGTGGCTCTGGGAAGGGAGCTGGACGGACTGCCTCCTTGTCCCTTCACATTCAGGGTCTTGTTCTATGACTGCCTGCTGACCCAGGGGTGGGCTTGGACAAGCTCAGACCCTGTGGTACAGCAACTCAAAATGTTTGCGCCAAATCGCACTGTGTGGCTCCTGGGCCAATGATGATTTCAGGTGGACAGCAGGGGTCTTGGCCCCATTCCTCTCTCCTTCTGTCCCCCAGGTTCCTGGCTCTGAGGCACAGCCCAGGAGAGGAAGCAAAAGGGAACCCTTACCTCCTCAATGTTCCGAATCCAATTCCGGATGTTGTCGAAGGACTTCTCATTGGTAATGTCGTAGACCAGCATGATACCCTGGGTGGGCAGAGAGACACGGGCTTCAGGTGGTGCACCCATCAGGACTGGGTGTGGCCGCTGCTGCAGATGACCACTGTCTCCGCCAGCTGGTCGGAGACATCTTCTCTACCTCCACGGTGAGCTTTCTGACTCCCAAGCTGGGCCTTACCACACTCTGTAATGAGCCTTGTTGGCTCCCTATGCCATCAGAAATATGGGCCTGGACCGCCAAAGGCCTCCAGACTCAAGCAGTGCCTCTGCAGGATAGCTGGCATGACATGTACTGTGTGCTAGGCTTACAGCAGGCAGCAACTGGGGCTGGGTGTACTCAGGCCCTACCTTTGCAAGGGTTGGGATCCCACCATGTCTGACCCCATCCATGTGCCTTCTAGTGACTCAGAATGGAGATCGAGAGACCAGGATAAGTGGTCTCTTCAGATCCCTAATGAATGTGAGGGGACACCTGACTGGGTCCACAGATCCAAAAGACCCAGAAAGTGGCCCCAGCCCAGCCTAACGCTCCTGACTCAGTGTTACTATAGAGGAGAAACTGAGGCATAGGGAGATAGACCTTTTTGATTAAGATGGAAGTCCATGAAACCCGAGCGCTGGTTCATGCTCGCAATCATAACACTTAGAGGCTGAGGAAGAGACTCTTGCACGTTGACATCAGCCTAGGCTACATGTAGATTCCCCCCGCCCCACCCCCCACCCAAACCCAGAGGGCACTGAATCAGAGAACAATCACTCTCTGAGAGAGACAGAGAAAGAATATTTGTGTGTGTGTGTGTTTGTTTGTTATTTTTTTGACAGGGTTTCTCTGTGTAGCCCTGGCTATCCTGGAACTCACTCTGTAGACCAGGCTGGCCTCGAACTCAGAAATCTGCCTGCCTCTGCCTCCAAAGTGCTGGGATTAAAGGCATGCGCCACGACTGCCTGGTGCAGCAGCCCATCTCAAAGGCTGCCCACATTTGCTGTGGAAAAGGACAGCAGAGGCATAGGTCAATGGCAGGCCTGTGTCAGGGCCTGGGTTCCATTCCCAGGCCTGAAACCAGACTCAAATAAAAACAAAGTGACATGGGTTGTCACTAGCCTGTGCAGAGTCTAACATCCACCAACGTTAGCACCCAGGAGGCCGATGCTGAGGCTCACCACACGTCTGAGGTGCAGAGATGGTGCCAAGAGAAAAATCAACCTAGCTGTGACAGTGGTTGCCTTTAATAGCAATACTCAGGAGAAGGCAGGGTCAGGCAGGCCTCTGAGTTCAAAACCAAGCTGGTCTACATAGTGAATTCCAGGCCAGCTAGGACTACACAATGATACCCTATCTCAAAACAACAAAACAAAAAATTGGGCTGGGTAGAATGCATGAAGCCACAGGTTCCATCATTGGTTCCTTGTAAACCAGACATGGTTTACATGTGTGTAAGGTGGCACAGACCTGTCATCCTAGCATACAGGACACTGAGGCAAAAGGATCAGAAGTTCCAGACCAGCCTAAGCTACACAGTGAACATATTTCATCAAAATAATACTGAAGGAGATTCCCACCATGTTGGTGCTGGTTCAGGCTCAGCCAGTGAATGTGTGTGAGCTCAGACAGGCTGGCCTGCCAGGTCTCAGGGTCCTGTCCACACTTGTACTCAGCAGGGCACAGTCAAGGAGATACCAGGCTAAGACTGAGGGTGCTATCAGTCATGGGAGTGTGGGCTCAGGCCGACTATCTGAATCTAGAGTGGTCTAAATAGCTCTCTTCAGAGGACAGAGGTAGCGCCGACCCTAGTGTCCTTGAGGGCAAAACCGGATTAATTTTAACAAAGATGCTAAGGTTGCAGACCACAGGACTGAGTTTCCAATGTTGGCTGCCCTTCCTGAGATACTCTAAATACTTAATCTAACGTCACTATTCATGCCTGTTGCCCCAGGCTCCTCAAGTGTCCCCTGAGTTCTCAGGCATCAGGCCTGCACAAGGAATGAGAGTCGCACTGTCTCACAGTATGGACAGCGTGTCGGGAAGACCTGGGAGCCTATGCCCCAAATGCCCGCTGGGCTACAGAGGCACAGGTGATGGAATGGCACTCTGGGGCAGGTGTCCATCTGTTTTCCCTCCTTCTGAGAGGAGGTAGGCTGGGAGGTGGCTCAGGGTTCTGGGCAGGACTGAAGTGGTTCCTCCTGCCTCCTGTGTCCCTTCATGCCCTGTTTTGCATAGTTTCACACAAGCAGCACCTGGTCAGAGTGGGTCCCTGTCCTTTCCTGTCTAACCCCCATCTCCACAGGGAAAATTTGTCGGGGTGAGTTTGTTAGTGCAGGCCCGGGGGAAGGTGGAACGATGAAAATCCCAAGTCCAGCTTTCAAGTTGTTCTAGTAAATTCTAGAGCACCGATGGCCTCTCTGGAGGCTAGCTGAGGCTTGTCTTCACCTGAAGGATGGTTTCCTGGTGCTCCTCTCATCCCTACACTAGGTCTGAGGTCTGGAGGGGGGCCTGGCTGTGATATATGTGGAGATAATGTTTCAGCGAGCTGGTCAGGGCACACTGACCTCTTTAAAGCTGGTTCGGGTCCTGAGTTGCCGAAAGAGTTGGAACACACAAAGGTTGGCCAGGTGTGGTGGCACACACCTGTGATATCCTAGCCTGAGGAGGCTAAGGCAGTAAAATGGTAAGTTCCCAGCCAGCCTGGACTACAAAGTGAGTTCTGGGCTAGCCTGGTCTTACTGGTAAGTTCCAAGCCAATGAGAAGCACTCAAGGAACAATGTTGGAGGGTGACCTGACCTCTGGTTTCCACACTCACGTACACACATGCACACACAAATACATACATACAACATCTTATAAACATATAAACCAAGCTGGGTGCACTTGAGAAGTTAAGGCGGGAGGGTTTTGAGTTTCAGGCCAGCTTTGGCTACATGATTGTTTTGGCCAGCCTGGGCTACATTTTGGGACTGTTTTAACAGGATGAAACAATAACAGTAGAAGTCAATCACTTAGGCCTTAGTACGTCATTACCATGGCACCCCTGTAGTAGGCTGTTGTGATTGTCCGGAACCGTTCCTGGCCGGCTGTGTCCCTGGAAGCAAAGAGGAGGGTGTCAGTGTCGCCCATGGCCTGCTGGACGCCCCCCTCGATCCCCTCCTGCTCAACAAAGAGTCAACTTTGCTTCTGTGATTACACAGAAGAGGATGTGGAAGGGTAGACCACAGCCCTTCCGAGTCCCCTGGACAATGTCCCGTTGGACCGGACTGGCTCCAAGGTATTGTCCTGGGGTCCCTGCAGTTGATGCTGAGGGTGGGCTGCAGTAGTAACTGTCAGGAAGAGTGGGGTGAGCTCAGGGGCTGCTGCTCCCAAGTGCATTCTGTCATTACCTGCATGAAGGAGGTGGTGTCCAGGGATGTGGCATTTGAGTTAGTGCCACCTGGGTATATGGGTGTGTGATCTACAAACAGGTGTCTTACTGAGCTACATACCCACCTGTCATTCTGGCACTGGAGAGGCCTAGGCAGGAGGACTGTGAGTTCAAGGCCAGCCTGGGATACACAGCATGATATAATACTGTCCCAGAATAAGAAAGGGACAGGGTGTGCCTGGTGGTAGTGTTTGCCTAGTACACACAAGGTCATAGGTCCATCCCTAGGCCTGGAGGAAAGTGACTTACTTGAGCCCTAGCTCCTCCTCAAGGGCCTGGATGTCTGGATGCCACAGAAAGGCGCAAGGCTGACCCCGAGCTCCACATCTTGCCCGCAATGTCTTTTGCACACATGCTGGAGAACTTGCGGGAGTTGGTTTCTCCTAGGTCTAGGTCTTGGGATTGCACCCAGGGTCACTGGGCTTTGCAGAAAGCACCTTTACTTGCTAGGCCATCTTGCTGGCCCCTTGACTTTGAATCTTACTTTATTATGGCACAGGGGACGGGACTCCAGTGCTGTAGGTATGCTAAGGCAAGTGCTCTGTCACCGAGCCCTGTCCCAGCCCCAAGCCTGCCCCGTCATGTTAATTCTAGGCTGACGTGCTTCTAGGCTGACGTGCTGGTGGCATCTGCAGAGAGTGTGCATGGTGAGAACGCGGTCACAGCCTGGGCCGGCCTTCCGGTCACCTTCCGTGGCTGACAATGCAGCAGCGAGTCGGAGAGGGAGGGGCTGGGCAGGCGGCTTGGCTTGCTGGAACTGTCACTTTGGACTTGGGCACAAAGGCTGCAGCACAGCCACTGTGTTGGAAGTGGAGGATTTCTATGGGTTGTAATTTACCATGTGGCCAGGACTGATGACCGAGCCCTAAGGACAGACAGGGATTCTCCCTTGTCCAGATTCAAGGTCTGGTCAGAGTAGGAGGTGGTGACTAGCTAGAGATAAGGGGATGGAGGAGGCCCCTAGAGACACTGGAAGCCAGGTGATGGCTCATGCTGAGACTAAAAGACACCCGCCCCACAGGGAGGGGCACCTGGGCTCTCTGCCCCCTCACACCTGGCTGGCTGAGTGTTGATCACACTCTTCTGTTTGTTCTGACACAGGTTGTCACCATGCAGGCCACACTGGCCTAGAACTTACAGTGACCCTCCTTTCTCTGCCTCATGAGGACTGGAGTGACAAATGTATACCACTGCTCTTGAATGTGACTTGGTCTGTTTATCTGAATTCAGCCTCCCAGGATGCTGAATTACTTCCCAGTCCACATCAGTGACGGGGTCCTAGGTGCTCAGTCTCCTAACCAACCCTGGCTGTGGAGGTTACCTCCAGGGCTGACGACTGGGAGCACTTCTGGCTGCTGGGTCTGGCCTTAGCTTTAAGGTTGTTTGTGGGTTTTAGGTCCACACACCAGGAAGTGAGGCCTCAGTTCGTCTCAGGGGAGAAAACAGGAAGTGGTGTGAGGCCTTGAAAATCTGGGGTGAGGTCATGGGCTCAGAAGGAAGCCTCCAGCTGGGTGTGGTGGGGTGTGGAAGCCCACGTCACCCTAGAGCCTGAGAAGCTGAGGCTGAAGCCTGAAGTCCCAGGTTACCCTGGGTTACCTAGCATGGTGAGACACTGTTACAACAAAAGAGAAAGAAGGAATTCATAGCCCAGGAGTCTTATGTTACTCCTCTGCCTACTCTCCCAGCTCCTTGGGAGGACCATGACTTATGACATATTTGCTGGGTACTGGGCCTCTCTGGGATCCTATCCATTCTCACATATGAAAGGTTCCAGAATTTTTTCTTTCTCTGCTGTCTCTGCTACCTCCTGGCATGGAGGGCTCTCTCCAGGTTCAGCGTAATTCTCATGAACCCTGGGACACTGAGCTCACTGGATAGGGTGGCTCTTCTCTCACAGGTTATGTCCCTAACACAAATGTTAGGCTCTAGTGGTCAGCAGAGGATGGCTACCTGGGCTGGGTATAAAACTGTGGAATCTTCTGAGGGAAAGGACTATTTTCAGGGCTGGGCACTAAGGGATTTTGCTCAGTTGGCAGAGTTCTTGCCTAGCATGCATGGGGCTCTAAGTTCACACCACCACTGCAAAAACCAGCTGTTGTCCCTGCCATCCCAGCGCTCAGGAACAGGCAGGAGGGCAGGAATGTGAAGTCACCTTTGGAGCAGGATCTGGTGGCACACTCCTTTAATACCAATACTTAAGTGGCAGAGGCAAGCAGATCTCAGTGAGTTGAGGCCAGCCAGGACTACACAGACAGTGTGTGTATGTGGAGGGTATGGGGCACCAGCAGCTCTGCTCCCAGTGCAGAGCCCAGTGAAGGGCCTCGATGCACGGCCATACAAGGCCATAGCACTCACCAGATCTGTAGTTTAATCCTCTTGCCATCAAGCTCTATGGTCCTAATTTTAAAGTCAATTCCTGAAAGAAAAGGAAGAATAAAAGGTGTTACCAAAGGCAGGCCACTTCCTGGACTGCAAGCCTGGCCTGGTAACAGGGCTGTGGCTTCTGAAGCAGCAGCAGCAACAGCACGCTGGGTCCTCGGGCCCGGGCCCTCAGTGTCCTCTGCACAACAAGGCTGGAAGCTTCTGGAAGTACAACAGTAGCTGATGGGAAGTGGGAGTGGGAGACAGGCTCTTAAGGCCCCGGGCCAGCTCTCCCTTTCTGCTGCTCCTGACTCAGCCTCACAGTGAGCATCCTGAAGCTGTCTACAGGCTGTGGCCTGCCACCCCACAGTGTGTGGTGGGCGGGCCATGTCCTCTTTCCTCAGTCACTGAACAGCTTCAGTTACTTACTTATATTTTTGAGAACAGAATCCCATGAACTCCTGACCCTCCCGCCCCTCCCTTCTGGGTGTTGGTGTGCTGGGCGTGATTCGTCACACTGCCTTCTCCCAGTGGCTCTGGTTGGAACTCCAGGCCTTGCTGTGGATGCTACGAAAGTGCTTTACCTCCAAGACAGGGTTTCTCTGTGTAGTCTGAGCTACACCTTAAGCCCAAGGTCTATAGAGAAGGAACAGTGGGTGCCAATGAGCTTTCAAGTCACTCTCAGGAGAGAGGACAACAGAAGGAGAGGTGGCACCATCAGGGAGGGGTCTTGCTTGGCAGGCGGTGGTGGTGCACACCTGTAATCCCAGCACTCTGGGAGGCAGAGGCAGGCGGATTTCTGAGTTCGAGGCCAGCCTGGTCTACAGAGTGAGTTCCAGGACAGCCAGGGCTACACAGAGAAACCCTGTCTCGAAAAAACCAAAACCAAAACCAAAACCAACAAAACAAAACAAAAAAAGGAAGGGGTCTTAGGTAACTCTGGAGCAGGGCTCTGACATGTAGCTGGCAACCATCTGTACAGAAGAAAACCTGTGTATACCAGGTGTGCTCAACAGCCATCTATAATCCAGCACTTGGGAAGTAGAGGCAGAAAGGCCAGCAGGTCAGGGTGAGCTACATAGTGATTGCGAGGCCAACCTATGTAATAGCGGGTCTCAAAATCAACCAAAACCAAAACCAACCCCAACTGTAACTATGCCCCAAAGTTGGCTTTAGCTCTGGAGCTGCCAGTGGTCTACCAAGAGTCAGAAAGACCAGCTAAGAGACTATCTATATGGTGGGAGATAGCTCAGTCATGGAACTGAATGAAAGACACCCAGCTAATACACTGCAGAGGGGCTCAGAAACGCAATGCCGAGTGAGAGACACCAAGTGAGAAAGGCCACATATGGAGGACTAGGCTGATGTGAAGTGTCCAGAGCAGGCAAATCCAGAGACAAGGACAGTGCCTGAGCTTGCCAGGCTGGGACGTGGGGAACAGAGAAGGCTGAGGGGCATGAAGATGCTGGTGTTTCTTTCTGGCACAAAGAGACATTCTGAAATTTATTATGGTGATAGATGTGCAACTCAAAGCACACCAAAAGGCACTGGGCTATGTGCTTTAAATGGGTGATCAATGAGATGTCAGAGATGGTAAAGCTTTTTTTTTTTTTAAATTAAATTAAATTAAGGGCTGACAAGATAAAGGGTCTTGCTGCCAAGCCTAATGACTGGGTTTGATTTCTGGGGCCAACACGCCACTGGCCCTCAAAGGCTCATGTATTTAAATGCTTGGTTGCCAAGAAGTGACTGTGTGTGAAAGAATAGAAGGATTAGGAGGTGTGGCCTCGTTTGAAAGGTACATTATTGGGAGTGGGCTTTGAGGTTTCCAAAGCCCATGCTAGGCCCAGCCTCTCCCCCTCGGGTTGTGGACCAGGGTGGAGCTCTCTCAGCCAAGGTCCCATACATGCCACCACGCTCCCTGCCAGGATACAGACTGAACCTCCAAAACGGTAAGCAAGCCCCAATTAAACACTTTCTTTTCATAGCGCCAGAACAGTGAGTAGGACAGTGACCCCGGCGGTCCCCGGCGGTCCCCACATCCCCAAGTATCCCAGGAGCTCTCACACCTGCTCTTCTCTTCTGCAATGGTCTCTACTTCCAGTCACCTGGTGCCCCTTTCCTGCTCAACTTGTTCAAAATGACTTTGTAGGGGCTTTCATCCACCAGTACCATTCCAACACTAGACACACCACAAACACACATCTCATGATGTGCAAGAGATGGCTCAGGACCCTACACCAAAACCTGCTGATGCTCAAATCCCTCTTATACTATGACGGGTTATTTACATAGGAATTCTGAGTTAATTCCATATATTTTTCTTAATATACATTTTCGGAAGGTGGGGGTACACCTGTATCTATTGAGCCATCTCATTGGCCTGCATTATTTTTAGACAGGATTTCACTGTTTTACTTTCCCTTTTCTGGAGCTATCAACAGGTGTCTGTCTAGTCAAATTCTAACAACAAACCAAAGGAATAAATCCATCCAAGCCCTGATGATTGAACCATGTGGACTTAGTCATAGGAGCATAGGGGAAGGGGGTCACTGAGTTAACAGACCTCCATTGCCACAGGGATAGAGTCCACTCTTAGCCTTACACACCATGTACTCTAGAACTCATTGTGACCTTGTGCTTGGGGACAGAACCACAGTGTGCTGGGAGGGAGGTGCAGGAAGGAGCAGTGGACAGAGGGCAAAGGTCTGCTGACAATAGCCTCCCCATGCCACCTTCAGTGATGGTCAACAGTAGGGCTCTCAGCTGCTATAGATGGTTACCAGGCGTGAATCTGAGACCAGCCAGGGAAACAGAGAGAGGGGGTGGGGGAAAGAGAGAGGAAAGGGAAGGAGGAGTAGCTCTTACACTCAGGATGGCACTACAGACTCTGCAGCCCAGGCTCATCTGGGAACTCGCAGTGATTCTCCAGCCTCGGCCACCGTAGTGCTGATTACAAGCATGACCATGCCTGGGTCCTCTGTAGATTTCCAGTCATGTCTAGAGGAGACACAAACTACCCATTGCCCAGGCTGGCAAATGATAAAGGTGCTTGCCAATAATCCCAATGACTTAAGTTTGCGTCCCAGGACCCACATAGTGAAAACAGAAAGCCAACTCCTACAAGTTGTCCACACGTGTGCATACACCCCAATTAAACTAATAAATGTTATTCAAAACCTTTTAAAAATCTGGGAGTGGGGCTATGGTTTAGGGGCGGAGGGCTTGTCTAGCCTGAAGCTAGGCTCAGTGCCACTGTAAAGTAAGGTGGGAGTACACATCTGTCACCCCAGCACTTGGAGGTGGCAGCCAGCAGGATGTTAGGAGTTCAAGGGCAACCTTGGCTACAAATAAGTTTGAGATTACTTGGTGGGCAGGAGTTCTGGGCCAGCCTGGCAACCTAGCAAGTCAGTCAGTCAGTCAGTCAGTCAGTCAGTCAGTCAGTCAGTCTCGCTTTGCTTTCTCTCTCTCTCACATACACACACACACACACACACACACACACACACACACACGACTGGTGGAACAGCTCAATGGGTAAAGACACATGCCACAACGCCTGAGTCTCATCCAGGCCCCGCATGGTGGGAGGAGACAACTGACTCTGTCAAGTTGTCCTCTGACCTCTACACATGCACCATGGCAGGAGCATCCAACACAGTGCTCACACAGCAAAATCCCGGGGCCAACCTCTACACCCAATAAACTGGGTCCAGGTGCACCCAAGAGTTCAAGGTCATCTGCAGCTACCTGGGGACTTCGAGGCCAGCCTGGGCTACATGAAGTCCCATCTTAAACAAGAGATAACACAACTACAGTGTCTACTGGAACAATGCATGGGTCTGAGCAGTATGTTGCAGGCCCAGGTTCACATCATAAATAATTCACAGGGCTCTGTCACATGGCCACAGTTCTAGAAAGTAACCAGCACCCAGTCCTGGTTCATTGATGACCACAGTGAAGGCTGCTGGCTGCCAGTGTGGAGAGATGTGGCTTCCTGCACAGCCTTGGGACATACTCTTCCAGAGACATCTCCCAGTGTGTCACACAGAGGTCCAAGGTCAGTGCGTAACCAACCACAGTCACGAATCTCGCTTCGGTCTGGAGCCCTCCCGGTTCTTATTAATGTACAAATTGAGTGAGGAACTGTAAACGTTACGAGGCTCCAGAATTATAAGGCTGTACCCTTGAGGTCAAGGAGAATAACTTTTCTAGAAGACAGAGGTCTGTGGGAATGTGATACCGACCCGGGAAGCGAGGAATCCTGGGTTCAAATGGAACCTTCACCTCACTGGGTGATCGTGAAAGTCACACCCACCTCACTATAAAGGATGAGGCCAGTCTCCTCAGGACCCTGAGGACTAAGTAGGTTTTCTGACCAAGAGTTTTAAACTGGGCTGGAGAGATGATGGCTCAGCAGTTCAGAGCACTCACTGCTTTTCTAGAGGTTCAATTCCTAGCAACCATGTGGTGGCTCACAACCATCTGTAATGAGATCTGATGCCCTCTTCTGGCATGTCTGAACACAGTGACAGTGTACGCACATATATAAATCTTTAAAAAAACAAACAGCCGGGCGGTGGTGGCGCACGCCTGTAATCCCAGCACTCTGGGAGGCAGAGGCAGGTGGATTTCTGAGTTCGAGGCCAGCCTGGTCTACAGAGTGAGTTCCAGGACAGCCAGAGCTATACAGAGAAACCCTGTCTCGAAAAAAACAAATCCAAAAACAAACAAACAAACAAAAAAAGAAACCAAGTTTTAAACCATCCAGATGGATGTGGTCAATAGTCAGATGCCCAGCTGATCTAAGTTGGGGCCCTTGGCTCCATCCCCAGTATTTCAAACAGAAAAACTGAACAAACAGATATGAGATGCAAAATAAGCAACACAGGCCAGCAAAACTACATGGCAGAAGGAGAAAACCGACTCTCAGAAGTTGTCTTTTGACACTGGAATTTGGGAGCCAGAGGCAGGTGATTTCCATGAGTTCCAGGACAGTCTGGTTACATACATAGCTAGCCTGTGTCAAACAAAGCAAACAAGGGCTAGGGACATGGCTCAATCTCTAAAGTGCTTGCACAAAAGCATGAGGAGAAAGAAGGGTCCTGGGACGTGCTGGCCAGTCAGCCTCAGTGCTTGGTGAGCTCCGGGTTCAGTGAGAGACGAGGCAAAGATAGCTTGGTAGGTGACGGTACTCACCCCTAACGCTGACAACCTGAGGTCAAGCGGAAGGAAAACAGACTTTAAAAGTTGTCGTTTGACCCACACATGTGCATAAGCACATGTACTTCCCAATAAAATAATTTAAAAAAAATGAGGTGAAGATTGAGGAGCTATCCCGGCTGTTCCTGCATGCACACAGAACATGCTCACACACATGATGCATGCATGCCAAAGCAAACAAAAACACTCCTGAACTAGTGTCGCCATGCTGGTGCTGACTAGGAAGTATCTGAGGACGGGAAACTGAGGTCTGTGTTGAGAAGAAGCCAGAGCCTGTGGGTAGCTGCTGTCACTTCCTGCTTGGTCCTCACCTGAGGGTAACTCCAAAGCTGAGTGCTTGGGTGGGGGAGGGAAAGGTTTTAGATGCACCTGTGCTCAGGGTTACCCTGTTTCCTCCAGACTGACCCCTTCACTGGTTGTACAGATCTAATCTTCAACCACCCAGGGCACCAGCCAAGACAGACAGTGCCACACCTACTCTAAATAAATTTGGATCAGAGAGGGTTAGAGCTTGCTCAACCCAGAATTCAAGTATGATGATTCCCTGTCCAGCTCCTTGTATTTGACGCCTCACAGGTGACTCTTTCAGAGCACTGACTGGGAAGGAGATACTACATGGTATCAGCACATGATGGTGAGGCCAGGCAGACAACAACTTAGTTGACATTACACAGAAACCATCCCCTCGCTTTTCTTTCCAAGGCGTGGTCTCATGTAACCCAGGATGGCCTTAAACACTCTATGTAGCCAAAGATGACCCGAACTCCCGATCTTCCTGCCTCCCCCTTCTTCTTTTTATTTTTATTTATTTTATTTTTTTATTTTTTTAGACAGGGTTTCTCTGTGTAGCCCTGGCTGTCCTGGAACTCACTCTGTAGACCAGGCTGGCCTCGAACTCAGAAATCCGCCTGCCTCTGCCTCCCAGAGTGCTGGGATTACAGGCGTGCGCCACCACTACCCGGCTCTGCCTCCCACTTCTTAGTACTGTTATTACAGGTGTTCACCACCACATCTGGTTTCAGGGTGCTGGAGATGGAACCCATGATTTCAACAATGGAGCCACATCCTGACTAGGGATAAACCAGGCTTAGTGACCATTCTCTTGTTTCAAGGCCACACAGTCTGACAGGCCACTGTGTCTGACAGGATTTACTTCTAGGTAACACTCAATGTGAGCCACCAATAGTCATGGTAAGGCACATGGTAAGCACCGTTTTTGACATCAGGACTGGGGCCATCACAAGCCAATTCTGTTCAACTGTGCTGTGCGGCAGCCCTGGGGAAAAGCTGTTCAGAAAGTGACAGGTGGTGCTCTTGGCCCAGTGACAGGGAAGGCAGTCAAGACTGCAAGGAGCCATGGCTGGTCTTAGCTTCTCACTGGAACTTTTTATCTTGTATTCCCACCTGGCGGACAGGTACTGTCAGCACTCCTCAGAGAGAAGTGCAGGAGAACTTTGGGTTGGAGTCCTGACTTAGATGTGGACCACTGGTGCTGGTCCTTTGAAGCTCTGGAATAGCTGAACCTTGAATTTTGGAATCAGACACACCTGGGTTCAAATCTCACCCCTAACTCCAGTAGACTGTGACCTTCAGTGCGCGCCACACCCTTCCTCAGCTTCAAATTCCTCCTCCAGGGACACAGCAGCAAACACTACAGATGTCAACTGCACATGCCAAGCGTGCCACATAGGAAACTATGCACAAGGTCAGGTGCCTCAGTTTCCACTTTTGTAAGATGGGGGGGGCTCCCCGGAAGAACAGTCTAGAGGTCTGTTGTAAAGACACAGAGTTGACAGGCTCCAGGACCCCAGCCCAGGTCAGGCTCTTCCGCAGCCTGCACGTCCCTGTCTGCGCCTTGGTCTCCGGCGTCCCGCCAGGGTCTGGGCTCCCTGCCGGGACATGGAGGCCTTTGCGGTTCTCGGTCCAGCCCCGTGACCCTCCCGGATCCTCGGCCCGAGTGGATCCTGAGTTGATCACTCTGCCCAGACCTACAGGGGCGCGCCCAGCCCGGGTCCCCGGCCGCCCAAGGCCCCGCTACCTATGGTAGAGATGAACGTGGAGTTGAAGGCGTCCTCGGAAAAGCGGAACAGGACACAGGTCTTCCCTACCCCCGAGTCCCCGATCAGCAGCAGCTTGAACAGGTAATCGTAGGTCTTCGCCATATTACACTCTCTCCCCGACGGGAAGTACGGCCGGCGCCTCGCCACTGGCTGCTGGGCCCGTCTATCATCTCAGATCCCGCCCCCCTATTGGCCCTACCCGCCGCGCGTCACCGAGGCCGCCGCCCGCCGCCCGAAGCCCCGCCTGTCGCAGGGAGCCCAGAGGAAAGAGGCGAATGCGGAGCAGAGCCGGAAGCAGCCGACCACACAGCCCATTGGTTGATGCTAGGTATAGGGAGATTTGTTATTGGCTAGTGGGTGAGGGCGTCAAATGACCAGCGATGGGTGTGGCCACATCCTGACCCCGCCTTCCTGCGCGCGCCTACCCCTCAGCCCTTCTGCGTCCTGGCCCTGCCCCCGACAGGAGGGACCCCAACAATTCCGCGCGCTGGCTGCTGAGACACTGGAAGGGGCGGGCTTGGTGAACATGCGCAAGCGTACTGGGAAGACGGTTGGGTCTAGCAGAGGGCGCACGCGCGCAGAGAACGCCCCACGTTTCCCGCCTTCGCAGCCCGCGCAGGCGCAGGCAGGGCGTCTGAGTATTTTCGGAGGTTGCAAAAGTGGCGCTGGTTAGGATGTGCTGCCGACCCGCTCCCCGGCCTTGGCGCCCACCATTGGACCTTCTTAGGTGCTGTACAGGCTTCCGCCGTGTGAGTGGCGAACGGGTCTGAGGCAAAGGAAAGTGGAGGCCTCGGGGCAAGTCGGCCATTGCCGTGGGGGATCCCAGGGCCTACGCGGGGGCAGAGCCATGATAAACAATGCAATTCCAAGTAATGGCAGCGTTTTTCCTGTGCCTGCGGTTGCTCTGCACACTAAAAATAAGGCAAGACCCTTCACCCCACACCAGCCCGGTTTGGTAGGCAGTCGTTTTCTCGGTCTGTGATAAGTACACTGAAGCCATAGGTGAAGTGACTTTCCTGGGTTTCAGAGTTGCACTTTCCCCCATCTTTGTATATGTTGAGATGGAAGCCCGGAGCAACGGGAGAACAGTGGAAAAAAAAGAAAGCCACATTAAGATAAACCTCCGAGGGCTGGAGACATGGCTCAGCGGTTAAGACTGCGCTTCCAGAGGCCCTGAGTTCAAGTCCCAGCGACCACATGGTGGCTCACAACCGTCTGTCCTGGGATCCGATGCCCTCTCCTCTATCAGAGGACAAATGCAAATAGAACACTCATGATCCTATTACAGATGGTTATGAGTCACCATGTGGTCGCTGGGACTTGAACTCAGGACCTCTAGAAGATGAGCCAGTGTTCTTAACTGCTGAGCCATCTCTCCAACCCAAACACTAGCTCTTTTGTAATAAACTCTTATTTTTTACTACCTTATATGTCCCTGGCAGATAAGATAAGAGCCCAGAAACCTCTGCAGGTGCCCCTGGGATGCAGATTGGTACCTATAAGAACAAAGAGACCTTGTGCATGCCAGGCAAAGTGCATTGGTGCTGATCGGCAGACCACCACCGAGTACTGACTAGGATTTGTGTGTTACAGCTCCGAGGGGAAAGGCTTCCCCAGTGGAAGTGTGACAGCTCTGCTTTGGCTGGGGAATATTTCCCCAGCTCTGAAGGGAAACGTATATCCTGGCAGTTGAGAGCCAAGGGATACTGCAAAGTTCCTCTGCACAATAAACCTCACACAGGAGATATATTGGGAGACAAGAACCCAGAAGATGGCTGCCCCTGCTCTGGAGAGAGGCAGCAAAGGACAGAGCAGGAGACAGGGTTTATATGGCTTTGTTGGGCAGAGTTGGAAAGTTTTACAGGGTGAAACTTTCTAGGTTGGGGATTGGTGAGTTTTCTTTCTTTTTTTTTTCTTCGAGACAGGGTTTCTCTGTGTAACCCTGGCTGTCCTGGAACTCACTCTGTAGACAAGGCTGGCCTCAAACTCAGAAATGCCTCTGCCTCCCAAGTGCTGGGATTAAAGGTTTGCGCCACCACCGCCCGGCTTTTTTTTTTTCCCAAAGATTTATTTATTATCATATGTAAGTACACTGTAGCTGTCTTCAGTCACACCAGAAGAGGGCATTGGATCCTTATAGATGGTCGTGAGCTGCCATGTGGTTGCTGGGATTTGAACTCCTGACCTTCAGAAGAACAGTCAGTGCTCTTAACCACTGAACCATCTCACCAGCCCCTGGTGGGTTTTCAAGTCCAGAGCTTGGGGTTTTTACACTGTAGAGGGCATAGGGGTTAGGGCCAGGCATTAAGGCAGTTAGTGTTCTTTGGGTGGTCCTTAGGGAGGGACTTAAGATTTCATCTATGGTTTCTTGTTTCTCAGAGGTAGTTTTAGATAGAAACTTTTAGGATACTCTGGAATATTAGAAAGGCAGAGATTCACCTAAGGACATTCAGGAAGCTGGACTGTGTCTTTCCTCCTTTTAGTTTTATTTAGGTTATTATATTATCTCCTCTGCTGGGGAAGTTTCCATCAGAACTGATGCCCAATTTCTAGGCCTCAGCATCTGTCGTAGTTGCTTCTTGACTGCCTCTGAAAATTCTTTTTTCTTGGTACTCTCTTCAAGTGAGTTGCTTCTCTATTGAATCATCACCACCACGCCCGGCATCTGTAGATTCTTTTTTTTGTTGTTGTTTTTGTTTTGTTTTGTTTTGTTTTTTTGAGACAAGGTTTCTCTGTGTAGCCCTAGCTGTCCTGGAACTCACTCTGTAGACCAGGCTGGCCTCGAACTCAGAAATCTGCCTGTCTCTGCCTCCCAGAGGGCTGGGATTACAGGTGTGCGCCACCACGCCCAGCACCTGTAGATTCTTGTAGTTCAATATTGGTGTTCTGCAAGATTCTTTCCATCTGATTGTCGTTTTCTGGATGACTTTTCCTGTGGTTTTTAACATCTTCATGGCGATAATTCTAAATTTTTCATCCAGGGGTAAGTGAGATGGCTCTGTGGATTAAAGGTGCTTGTCACCAAATGTAATTGTAATACTCATAATTAACCTGTAAACACCTCCTGCCCCAGGAATCAGGTAACTTCCTGTGGAATGCCAGGAGTTATAGTTCTTGGAAAAGAACAAACACCTCATTGAAAGTATGGTGGCTTATAGTTTTGTCCTTATAAGCCCCGGTAACACGTGGCTGGGGCCATTCTCAGCTGGGAGATTTCTGGCAATCGTCCTGGCCAAAGTCCATCTTTTCGCCAGTATTTAATATTTATTAAAGCTTGTTTCAAATTTGACACAAAATGGTAGAATTGGTTTTCTCCTGTGAATCTCAAGATTAGCAATGAGAACTTGAAATAGTTTCTTAAGCTCTATGTGGTAGGGTTCAGGACAAGGGAATGTGGAAGGGAGGGGAGGGCACAGCGCCAATAACCTGCTGCGGTAAAGCTTTGATGTTGAGGACCGAGGTTGGCAGGCTGAAACTGGACCCACAGAAGATAAAGCAGAAGATTCGTGAGCATGCGGTCTCCTCCATTCAGAACTTATTCATGTATGTGGCCATGCTGGTCTCACCTCACCCTCGCCCTCACCATCAGTATTTTTAGTAAATATACTAAAGGGAAAAAAAAAACCTCTTAAGTGGCAGAAGAGGCTAAATTTCTATAAGTTGTTTTCTGACCTCTATAAACATGCTAATGACATGCACCATGTACCCAGACCCATACGCACACAAAATAAATGAGCAAATAGTGTTTTTTTTGGATTTATTTATTTATTTATTTATTTTCGAGACAGGGTTTCTCTGTGTAGCCCTGGCTGTCCTGGAACTCACTCTGTAGACCAGGTTGGCCTCGAACTCAGAAATCCGCCTGCCTCTGCCTCCCACAGTGCTGGGATTACAGGCGTGCACCACCACCGCCCGGCACAAATAGTGTTAAAAAAATAAATTACCCATCCATTGGCTGTGTTTAATTGCTTTCTGGTCATTATCCGGACTAACTTGTCTTAAATTATAAGTGAAGCTGAAATAATTTTTGACACTTTTTATAATCTCATGTCCTGATTTTGTCTGTATCTGTCTTTTTCTGGCGTGTGTGTGTGTGTGTGTGTGTGTGTGTGTGTGTAGGCTAGCGGTTGACTTAGTCAGGTGTCTTCCTCAATCAGTCTCCACCTTATGGTTTGAGTCAGAATCTCTCACTTAATTGAAGCTTGCCAATTAGGGTAAACTGGCTGGTCACAGAACTTTAGACAGCCCCTGTCTGCGTCTCCCTAGTGCTGGGTTCACAGATGCAGACCACCATGCCTGGCTTTTTCACATGAAGTTAAAGATTGAACTCTGGTACTCATGCTTGCACAGCAAGTGCATTACTATGCTGTCCTCCTAGCCCACATCCTGGTTTTAAATCATTTAGATCTATTAACATCACCACAGTCACATCATCACACTCTTCCCTGACCACTTTAGAGTCCACTCTGGTGTGCTCATTCTTAATGGTTATCTAATATCCTGGGGGACCCCTTAAGACTGGGACAAGTCAGCAAACACTGGACCCTTCGTATTTCAGCCTTCTTAGAGTCTGTCAAAGCTTGCCAAACCTGATCTAAGTCCTCACCAGGGATACTGGGAAAAGTTTCCACTCATCAATCGTCACACCAGAGATTAGCCTCATTGGCTCCAATTCTCCCATTGTAGTATTAAATAAAGCTGTCACTTAAGTTCTGAGGCACAACTGAGTTTAGTTAGAATCCAACCTTGTGGAATGAGGGAAACAAGAAACTTTGATGTGGTAGTATCGCTATGAGAGGTAGGAGAGGATTATGCAATTTGAGGACATTGTCTTTACAATCTAAGCTTGGTGTCCACTTGGAATAGGGGAGCTCTTAATTATATTTGGTTTAAAAATGTTTTGCACTTTGCATTAATGTTTTGAAAGCTTTTGTTTCTCTTTTGAGACAGGGTCTTTTTTTGTTGTTTTGGTTTTTTGGATTTGTTTTTTTTTTTTTTAAGACAGGGTTTCTCTGTATAGCCCTGGCTGTCCTGGAACTCATTCTGTAGACCAGGCTGGCCTGGAACTCAGAAATCCACCTGCCTCTGCCTCCGAGAGTGCTGGGATTAAAGGCGTGCACCATCACCGCCCGGCCCTTACTCGTCTCTTTAAGGTAAGATTTTGAAGCAAAACACCAAAGCAACTGTGGTAGTGAAACTATAGTGACAGACAGGCTCTTGCTCCACGTCCCTATCGCATAGCCAAACGGGAAGTCACTTCCTGTTTCTAACAACTGCTGTCCCAGATAGGCTCGTGTGAACAGAGGTGCATGCATGCCATGGTGAATGTATGGAGCCCAGAGGACAACTTTTATTTCTAATGTGTACACCTGCTTATGTGTATGTGTATTAAACACAACTGCCCTTTTGAGGCCAGAAGTAGTTGTTGGATTCTCTGAAACTGGAGTTACAGGTGGTTGCAAGTTGCTCAGTATTGGTGCTGGGAACCAAACCCAGGTCTGTGCAGGAGCAGCAAGTGATTTTCACTGTTGAGCCGTCTCTCTAGCCCTGAAAAGACATCTTTTGGAAGTTGGTTCTCACCTCCCAAGGTAGGAATCCAAATCTGGTGGTCAGTCTTGCATAGAAAGCACTTTCACCCTGAGCCATCCTGCCAGGCCCTATACTGGTTCAGTAATATTTACTCTCCTTGCCTTCCTGCCTCTAAAACCAGTCAGCCATAGTATTTTTGGAAATAGATGTTAACCAGTTTCCTGATACCGCTGTGTACTTCCATTTCTGACCAAGTTAAGTTTGTCTTTACCATGTGGATCCAGCCTCCCTTTCACTCTTCTATTTTCTGCTTGGCTTGTGTGTACAGTGCAGGAAAAGCCTGTTCTAGCAGGCCTTCTCCTAACAGCATAAATCTTTCTCCTACCATCTCAGTGGTTCTCAACCTTCCTAATGTGACCCCCAACCATAAAATTATTTTCATTGCTACTGTATAGCTGATTTTGCTGTTATGAATTGTACTGTCAATATCTGATCTGTAACCCATGTGGAACGGTTGTTTAATCCCAGAGGGGTCACCACTCACTGAGAACCATTGCACCATCTATTAAAATCTTTCCCATTTGGCTCATTCTAGTTTAGGAAGGATTAGGAGTCACAAAGGGCCAGACATTCTGAGTAACAGAGGCCATGTGCTCCTAACCTGATTGGAGTATGGAGATTACTATCTCTGTATCATGAAGTCAGTGTAAGGCAAAAAGGAAGCTACTTGCTGAGCTCTTGGCACAGTCACCTTTACAGTCTAACATTTGATCCAAAATTGTTCAATCAATGGCTAGGTGTTGATAGAGGAGGGGTTTGGGGGCCCCATCCTTCAGAACTAGTTTGATGATAGATTCAGAAAAAGTGGAGTAGTCACTGTTTGCAGTTGTGTACCTGCCAGTTGAATCCTGCCAGGCTCCAGTGAATGTTCCAAACTCACAGTCACAGACAGCCATATCTAATTAAGTGTAGCAAAGCAAAACCAAAATGAGAGAATGGTATGGATGGAGGTAGGAATAGGAAAGAGATGAGAATGTGTATGCTTGCCAGGCAGTGGTGGCGCACGCCTGTAATCCCAGTACTTGGGAGGCAGAAGCAGGTGGATTTCTGAGTTTGAGGCCAGCCTAGTCTACAGGGTGAGTTCCAGGATAGCCAGGGCTACACAGAGAAACCCTGTCTCGTTCTGAAGTCTGGGTGCCCGTTAAAGTTCAGAAAGATGTGGGTGTTTGGTTATGGGTCCCCCATCTGGAAGGTGGACTTCCCCTACCAGGACAAGCTGCTTAGTTATGTCACAAACTACAGCCAGTGCTTCTGGCAGGGTAGCACTGAGCACCACAGGGTCCCTTGATACAGGGACCTGTAACCTGTTGTAACCCTTGTTGAAGATCCTGGGGACAGTGTATGGGGTGTCGCTTACAAACTACCAGTAGGAAAAGAGGAAGTAAAAACATACCTTGACTTCAGAGAAAGGTGGCTACAGAACTACAACAGTTACTTTTTATCCGAAAGATTCTACAACAGAACCATTCAGTGTTTTGCTCTACACTGGCACACGTGACAATCCTAACTATCCTGGCCCTGCACCTCTGGAAGACATTGCTGAACAAATTTTTAATGCAGCTGGTCCAAGTGGAAGAAATACAGAATATCTTTTTGAACTTGCAGATTCTGTTAGGAAACTTGTGCCAGAAGATGCAGATGAGCATCTCTTCTCTCTGGAAAAGTTAGTAAAGGAACGCTTAGAAGGAAAATAGAGCCTGATTTGCATACACAGTCACCAACTCACCCAAAGAGGCAAGAGTTGTAGTCTTCAGAAAATAACATCAGTGCAGAACAGCAGTATGTCTTAGACATCCCTACCTGAAGATCTTACTATTTAATATTGTAATTGGAATATCATCTAAATTTACAATTTATTTGCAAGTGTCCTGGAACATATTCAAAAGAGTTTCATAAAGGGAAAGAGAGTTCACATTGTACAAGTGATTTCCTAATTATATGACATTTCCACATTTGTTCATCAGATATACAGGTCTGATTAACTTCCTCGTTTTATTAGAGTTACCATGGTTTGTTTAAGTTTAATATAATGCTATTAGAATATATGGTAAGAGGTAAGGGTCCAGCACTGATTGTTAATCTCCTTGTTACTTGGAATTAAAGGAACCTCAAATCTAGGCCAAAAGAAATTGGACTTTTTTTTTTAACATAAATTATTCCTTTGGAATTATAATGTGCTTTCTTCTCCTTTGGGGTAAAAAGGTATTTTATTACAAAGAAAAACTATATATAGCTATACATACATCAATCCACTAATGATAATGATATTTATTTTGTATTTATCTCATAGTGAAACTTTAAAATAAAAGATAGGTTTTCTGGTAGAAACATAATAAATGCTGTATTTAAAACAACAAAAAATCCATACACATTATTTATGCAAAAATTTATTTGACCAAAATGTAGAAAAGTGATACTATTATATATGATACAATCGCAAGAACCTAAAGAGTAGATTTTATCAATTGCACAGTTTGCTCAACGTTCATCTCCCTGGTAGTGTGATGCTTAATAAATAGGAGTGAGGGGCAGGCTTTAGATAAGCTAGAAGCAGGTGACTTTCAGTCACGACTGTAAACTTGAGTTGGCCCCACACTGCTGGGGAATGTGGAATGTTTCAGTGTGAGATGTTAACTGGGAAAGCAAAACTACAAAGCCAAAAAAAGAATGTGCAGCCTACAGAGCACTCCACATCCAGTTCAGTCAGGAGTTCTTGGTCTTTTATTAGTGTCATTCCCGAAGGAATTCAAGTCTTGGCAAAGTCAAGCTTCCATTTGTTGTTCCCTGAACAATGGAGATGAAGTTAAGCCAATTTTTCTGTCACTACTTTGCTGCTGGAGAGACCTTTTGTTGCCCAACACGTGGTATTAGAAAGATGCTCAGTGTACTGAGTCTCACTGTAGCCCTGATGAAAAGGGTTGGACTCTGCCATAGTCCCTGCCGAGCATATCATTATACACCACAGCAGAAAAGTCCTGGAATAAGACACCTGCTCCTCAACAATTCTGGAGCAAAGGGACATGTGCATGGAACAGCACTAGAGCTCAGTCAGAAGACACATGGGCAACAATGATCACCCCAGCATTCTCGCTTGGAATGCTTAAAGGAAATGTGTTCTTCACGGGGACTGTGGAGCAGACCCAGTATGATCAGGCTCATCTAGTTGTGCTTTATGACTTCCCATAGTAGACTGTTAATTTTTGCTCTGGGTGGAAATTTCTACATGTTTTCTTGTGACAACCCCTAGCCTCAAATAACTTCCCCAACAGCAACCAGCTATGATTAGATACTTGAGCCTGTGCTTCGAAGTGTGGGGTTGGGGGTTGACTAATTCCCAAGAACTAAACGCCCTCAGCCTTAAGCAAATATACTCTGTGAAATTCCCTGCCTATTTTAGGAATAAATGCAATTTAAGAATAAGAATAACCAAAGAAGTTGGTGCCATCTGAATGGAAAGGGAAAGAAATAAACTTAACTGGTGCTCATAGCTTGTCTAACACAAAATATTTGGTCATAAATTCATTTTCTGCTTGGCATTTCCAGCAAGGTGGCGACATGGTAATAAGTAGAAATTCTTACAAAACAGGAAGACAGAGTACACCCTCTGGAGTGGAGTTGGTGTTAAAACAGGACTCTTCTGGTTTAGTTTATATACAGTTAAGTTCGTTTAGCGTCTGGTCCAGTGTCTGATGTAAGCCCACATTCTCTTCTTTGGCCTGGGCAAGTTTTTCTGGTAAAGATTAAGACAGGGAGGGAAAATGAATTAATAAGTATCTTTGTTAAGAGAAGGGAAATAGGGCACCTCAAGCTGTGACAATGAAAGTCACACCTAAGAATCACACAGAATACCATGCAGTTATAGGGCTCAAAGAGCAAATAAGATAGTTATGGGATATCAGGCTGGTGCACCATTTGAATCCTAGCACTCAGGAGGGAGATGACCAGCCAGGTCTACCAGCAAGCTCCAGGCCTACCAGCAAGCTCCAGGTCTACCAGCAAGCTCCAGGTCTACCAGCAAGCTCCAGGTCTACCAGCAAGCTCCAGGTCTACCAGCAAGCTCCAGGCCTACCAGCAAGCTCCAGGCCTACCAGCAAGCTCCAGGTCTACTAGCAAGCTCCAGGTCTACCAGCAAGCTCCAGGTCTACCAGCAAGCTCCAGGCCTACCAGCAAGCTCCAGGTCTACCAGCAAGCTCCAGGCCTACCAGCAAGCTCCAGGTCTACTAGCAAGCTCCAGGCCTACCAGCAAGCTCCAGGTCTACCAGCAAGCTCCAGGTCTACCAGCAAGCTCCAGGTCTACCAGCAAGCTCCAGGTCTACCAGCAAGCTCCAGGCTAGCCCGAGCTGTGATCTCACCAGATCATGTCTCAAAAACAAAAACAAATGTCCAGAAACAGTCTGGCTTTGTGATGAATACTCAACACTCTAGCACCTGGAAGGAGGCAGGAGGATCAGGAGGTAGAGGTCATCCTGGGCTATGGTCAATTCAAGACCAGTCTGGGCTGTATGTGACCTTGTCTCAATGCCACCTCAACCCAAAGAAAAATCCTGGGTCTGGTCATCAAGAAAAAGCACTTGCTGCCAGGCCTGATAATCAGTTTTATCCCTGGGATTCACACAGTGGGAAGAGAACAGATTCCTACAATCTGTTTTCTCACCTCTACACATGAACCATGGCACACGTGCACCTCCCCAACAAACATAAACTACAAATAAAATTTTAACAAATCTCATTTGTATAGTACAAATAAAATGTACTATACAAAAATAAACTTTTCTGCTTGGTGAAATTCAACTTACTGTGTTTTTCTTTTCTAAAAAAATCCAGCCATCTGTGAGCCAGAGCAGTTGGACTGAAGCCTTAAGGTATCACTAGAGTGAAGCATTTAAGCTTCCTAGGTCTTAAGTCTGCCCATCTGTGAGGTGGGGAGAACACGACCAGTATGTGTGATTGATGGACGCCTTATGAGGACTGAGACATGCTTCAGAGCTCAGGAGGTGCTATATACATAAAAGACTGCGGTTAGATGCAGATAGATGACTTAGTGCATCTGTTAGGAGAATGGAAAATCCTGTCACCTGTTTTTCCTCTAGAGTAACTGTGGGTGGCTATTATAATTCCAGGCATACAGTATTCACTGTAAGGGTACCCCTGGCAATGGAGTCAAATCCCAGGTAAATAGTACAAGATTGCAAGCTAAGACTGCAGGAAAACTATTCAATAACTGTGCTGATTAAAATGAAAAGAAAAGGGCAGTTTGTGAGATGGCAAATCAGGTTAAGGTTCCTGCAGCCAAGCCTGAAGATCTGAGTTCCATCCCCAGGACCCACGTAGTAGAAGGAGAAACTTGATCCCTTCGAGTTGTCCTTAATTGTGTGTGCCCGTGCGCACGCGCTTTACATCACCAAATAAATACTACAATTTTTAAAAGCCATTAGGAGCTCTGAATGACCAAGCGTGAGGGGAAACTGGTTTGTCTGAGTGTTAGCTGATAAAAGACAAGGCCAAGAGTCATTAAAATTCTGGAAGAAAGCAAATGGCCTAATAAACTGATAAGATCAACCTGGAAATTTTCAGAAGCCTTCATGCAACAAACTACTGTGACCTGGCTGTGTGAAGACTTGGTTTTTTGTTTTTGTTTTTGTTTTTTTTTTATTTGTTTTTTTGAGACAGGGTTTCTCTGTGTAGCCCTGGCTGTCCTGGAACTCACTCTGTAGACCAGGCTGGCCTCGAACTCAGAAATCTGCCAGCCTCCCAAGAGCTGGGATTAAAGGCGTGCGCCACCAGTACCCGGCCGTGTGAAGACACGTTGACTGGATGCTCTTGTGAGCCGATGCTCCTTGTTCTTACGCAATGCTCCAGAGTGCACTTTGTTTTACAGAAAAGCTACGTGGCACGCTCAGTGTTGCATAGTTCCAGTGTGGAGGTGAGATGCAACCCAGGTGGCCAATCCAGGCCTCTCCAGCACGCTGTTAAATCTGAAGTGAAAGTCTCATCCCCAACCCCCAAAGTACTCCCTATCCTTGAGACTCTCAACAACTCAGACACTAGGGAGGGCTGAACTCTTGTAGGACTCCAGTAGAATGATTAAACAGACAGGAAGGGATGGTTATTTCAAAGGGTGGAGGCTATTCGAGTCTGGAAATTTCTCAGGGAAATACTGAGCAAACAAAAACAATCCCCACCTCCCTCCCCCAATAAGGCCAGTGATCTGTCCCAGGGAATATGCAAAACAAGGTGTGTAGGGCAGGGTTTACAAAATGCTCACCCCCAGCATTTCTCCCTAGCAACGCCCTCTGTAGACCAGGCTGTTCTTGAACTCAGATCCACCTGCCCTTGCCTCCCAAGTGTTGGTATTAATGGTGTGCGTAACCACTGTCCAGCTTACAAAATGGGTTGGGGTAAATGTCACGTAAGAATGCAAGCAACCACGGAATTGATGGCCTGGTCACAGGCTATAGGTCACAGAGGTCAAGGGGGCCTCCTTTCATTTGCTAACTCAATTTCAGACACTCCATTAGAAACAGTGACTGCGCTGCCATCCTGGTTAGCAGTGCTGTGCTTGAGGAATCATGACAGACTGGCTTTTGTTTCCTTATTTTAGAAAAGGACCACGTGGCCTCATTTTTCTTTTGGTAAAGAGAGTTTAAATCTGCTAGAGCCAACTGCCCGCCCTTCATCCTGGCCATGGCCAAAAGGCACCCGATTCCAGCTCAAAGACGAGGTGGCAAGGATAGAAGATAAAGATGGCCTGTTGTCATTCTAGTCAGGTTCAGACACACGGGGAAAAGGCTAACGTTACACCAGAAGGTGGGCTTCCTGAAGCTCCTAGGCACCAGAGCCAGTTCACCTGGAGATGGCTAGGAGCTAAGGTGACACCGCTGCCCTCAGAGGTCTTGTCACTGAGGGATGGTTCATATCCTTGCTGATAGCTATTTACCTGAGCTTTTGGGCACTCTGTCTAGAGGGTGGTGTCCCCAGGAAGGGGGTTGAAATAGGAGGGTTGAGATGGAAGAGCAGAGACAAACAGAATAGTGAGAAAACACCGTAAATCAAGACAAAGTTGAGCCCCATGTCAAACAAACAGGTCTGAGCTTCTGAACGGCTGAGCCCTTGGAATGATGGTGAGCCGGGCGTGATGAGCCGGGCGTGGTGGCACACACCTTTAATCCCACACTTGGGAGGCAGAGGCAGGGCTAGCCTGGTTTATAGTATAAGACCCTATCTCAAGATAAAAAAACTCCCACAACCATCATCACCCTTGGGCCCAGGATGACTACTGATGGCTTAAACACCTGGCTATAGGTCACCCTTTGGAATGGAGCATTTTCCCTTATATGGATAAAGATGTGAAGAAGGAGTTTCCTTTCCTGGATGAGACATCCTGGAGGATCCCAACCCCAAGCGTCTGGAATTTCCGTGCTCTATCATGGAGAATAACATAGTTACTTCAAGGAGTGCTGGGTTGTGTACCTGGGGGACTGAGGCCCCACAGCCCCTTTCTTCTCTTTCCTCACACTAAGATAAGCCTTGCTTCTGGGAAAGAGGCCAGCAAGCACTGAAGGCATTTAAAATATGCAATGCATCTCTGTGAGAATTCTGAAGACCTCACTCTGCAAACAAAGCCCAGCTCTGTCCCTCCACAGACCTCCTCACTCGACTTTCATATGTCACTCAGGAAAGTGGAGATTCCTACCTTCCAGGTCGTCAATTGTCTTCTCCAGTTTAGAAACTGTCCTTTCTGCAAACTCAGCTCGGGTCTCGGCCTAGGGAAGAAAAGTCACCACCCGGCTTAGTGAGGGGCTTGATTAGCCCTCAAAATGGAGGCGTAGCTGGGTGTGGTCACTCACCTCCTTCAGCTTGTCAGACAGAAGCTTGATTTCTTCTTCATATTTATCCTCCTTTTCAGAATACTATGGGAAAACAAACCCAGAGGCAGCTCTTAAAGGAGGCAGAGAGGCTGGAGAGGCGCCTCAGAGGTTAAGGGCTTTTGTTGTTTTTACAGAGGGCCGGGGTTCAGGACCCAGTACCCATACGGAGGCCCACGACCATTTGTTCAGTGCCAGGGGCTCTGACACCCTGCCCTGCAGGGCAGACATACATGCTGGCAAAGCACTTACACATGTGAAATAAATACTTCGGGGTAGGAAGAAGGAGCTGGGGAGGTGATTCAGTGAGTGAAGCATTTGCCTGGCATCGGGGACCCCAACACCCACATAAAAGCTGGATGGGTGTGGCTCCCTCTGTGGAGATGAGATTCCTGGAACAAGCTGGCTAACTAGACTAGTCAAATAGATGCGCTTCCGGTGAGAGACTCAGCCTCAATACAGCCCCCACTAACAGAAGCCTGCACGCAATACCTGGGCAGCCAGGTCAGTGGACTGAGAACAGAATAAAATGTAGCAAGTGCCCCTCAGTCCCACCTTCTCAGAAGCGGCCTCCAGTGATTTCAGATTGTTAGTTACATTCCTGAGCTCTTCCTCCAGGTCACCACACTTTCTGCACCAAAACAAAACGTTTGCTGTAATGTAGGCAATTCCCTCCCTTCCCGCAAGTCCACTGTCCCTCCCCACCTTCCCACTCCCCACTGCTGGAAGCTTATCACATCCTCTCCTGCGGGGCACAGGCAGGAGCGGGGCAGGAAGGCAGACGGAGGGTTTGGAAAGCAACCTGGGCATCTGCCAGGGATGAGGCAACAGGGACTTGTGAAATCCGTGACTGGTTGTTCTCTCAGGAAGGTGTACAAATAAGACAAGGGTGGGAGATGGCCGTCCGAGTTCACAGGACACTCCAGGAAGCAAGCCTAGAATGCATGTGTGAAACCAGGGAGCTCCCAGCCCTGCAGGGCTCTCTGTGGAGCTAAATCCTTGGTCCAAGGCCAAGGCACAGAGCTGTTTTGTTTGCTGGGACCTGTGACATTCTAGCTGAGCTGTCTCCACGGGATCGTGTCAGGTACCAACAGCAACCTCAGAAGGCGTGTCCCGAAACACCTGTGGGGTAGCTGCCCCCTGCAGACAGCATTCTGTGACGACCAAAGGCCTGGGTGATGTGCAAAGCGGAGGCAGGAAGGAAGACTCCGAGTTCCAGGACAACCTGGCTATACAGCAAAACTCTGTCTCAAACATTTCAAAACAGCCAGCAAGGAGCAGTGAGAGGATGGGAGGGCTGAAGAGCAAGAGCCCCCTGTGAACGGGCAGCGGAGCTAGGAGACGCCATCTTCTGCACCGGACGCCGCACGGCTCTACTGCACCATGGGCACACCTCAGCGGTGACCGCCTACCTAAGACCGGCAGGAAATGGGGCCTGTCCACATTCCACCGTGGAGGAGCCCTCCCCGGGCAGCTATCGGCAGTTAATGGCCTCTGGGGGAGGAGGAGATACATTTCTCAGTGGTGTAACTACTCAGCAAGTTGCCTTGCTCAGGTAAAAAAAAAAAAAAAAACCCTCTTCATTCTCATGCTAATAATATAGACACCAAATAACTTCAGTGGGTAACACAAGAAGAAATCAAAGTTAGGAGGGGTATACTCCTGATGGGGTCAGTGGAGAAGGAAAAAAGGAAGGTGCGTTGTAATTAAAGTATAATGTGTGTGTTTATAAATATATAAATAAAATTCTTGTGAAAAACAAGAATTTAAATAACTCAGTGTGGTAGTGTATGCTTGTTCTTCCAGGAATCAGAGGCAGGAGGATCAGACCTTCCAAGCTACAAGGGACCCAGTCTCAAATCAAAACAAAACACCCAAAGAACAAAACAAATAAACAAAACCAAACAACAACAAAGAAAGAAAAGAAAGACAGTCAAGCCTAGCAGTAGCCTTCCCTGAGCGAAGGAAACGGGGTCTCTACGCTGTCCTGGGGTCTCAACCCCGTTGCCCAGTATCTTGGTGGGGAAAGGATGCAGCAAAGTTTCCCTTGTCACTAAGAACCATCCATCCGCCGCTGAGCGGTTCTGTTAGGAGGTGGGAAGAGCCCTGAACTCGGAATCCTCAAGCTCTGGAGCAGAGGCCGTCCCAGCCACAAGCAGTTCCCAGCCAGCACCGCCCGCCGTCCCTCCGCAGCCTGAAGCCAGACGAACAGTTCAGGCCTGTTCTGTCACTTACAGTTCAGACACCTCCGCCCGCTCCTCTGTTCTCTTCAGCTCACCCTCCAGGATGACCAACTTACGAGCCACCTACAAAGACAGAGGACCCGACTGAGGCCCATCCCCACTCCCGTGCATCCCTACAGATATGCTGGTCCTCCAAATCTAAGAACTCTGGAACCTGCAAGAGATGGAACCTCTCAGGTCCCAGGCCTGAGGAGAAGGTGGAGCTGAGTCACTTAGCCTCGAAGGGAAGGAGTTCGGGAGGCCGCTGTGGTGACGACACGCTGTGGTGACGACATGTGTCCTTCCTTGTGTTTGCGAGGCCCAGTCTCAAAACCAAATCAAAACTAGGCATGGTGACCTATAATCACAGCATTTGGGAGACAGAGGCAGGAGAATTGGGAATTAAAGGTTACCCCAGGCTATATAAAAAAGAACGGGAAGCTACTTTTTCTTTATAAGAAAGTGGGGACCCTTTCTCTAAAAACAAAATTCAGCCAGCTTGTTCATGTCTGTAATCCCAGTACTTTGGGGAGGGAGGCAAGAGTCAGGAGTTCAAGGCCATCCTTACATTATTTTCTATATAGGGAGAACAGCCTTTAATACAGGAGAACCTTTCTCAGAAAAAATAAAAACGAAACAAATATATATTGGAAAACCAAAAACAAGACAGCCAGGCTTAGTGGTTCATACCTGTAATCCCAGCATTTGGAAAGCTGAGGCAGTGGGCAGTCAAGAGTTCATGGCTAGCCTGGGCAACGGGAATTCTAGTCAGTCTGAGATAGTGGGACATTCTATATCCATGAAGACTTAAAAAAAAAAAGGACAGCAGAGTCAGGCTGGCAGTCATGACCCGCAGCTTAATCCAACTGGTCTACCTCCAGCTTACTTACGGGACAAGCAGAGTGAGCTGATGAGGGCCTCCAGCAGCTCAGACAAGGCCGCCATACTTTGCTCTGATACCCATCCCACCCTAGCCATGTGGCTGTGTCTGGAAACACAGATGTTCCCACAGAGGAAATCTTCTTGAACGTGGGCTTCCGACGGGTTCCTATCAGAAGAGCCACTTCCTCCCACTTCCTGCATCCATCCCATAGGCCAACTCACCTCCTCGTACTTGCGGTCAGCCTCGTCGGTGATGTGCTTGGCTTCTTTGAGCTGCATCTCCAGGATCTCCATCTTTTCCTCGTCTTTCATCGCTCGGTTCTCTATCACCTTCATGCCTCTGCAAGTGGGATGGAGTGGGTATCACAGCAAGGTCCTCAAACGCACCCACCCAACGCCCGGGCAAGGATAAAGACCCATTGTCAACTTCTGTATTCATTCCATTGAGGACCCATCTGGATGCTGAGAACTGAACCCAGGTCCTCTGCAAGAAAGCAAGTGTTAACTTCGGAGCCTTCTGTCCAGCTTGTGGTATCTGTGAGACAGGTCTCTCACTGAACCCAGAGCCTGCTGTTCCCCACAGACTGGCTAGTCATGGAGCCCCAGGGACCCCTTGGCCTCTGCAGTGCTGGGATTGCAGGTCCCCTGCCATGCATAGCTTTTATGTGAGTGCGGGATACTAACTCAGGTTCTCATGCTCCTGCAGCAAGACTCCTATCGTCCAGGCTGGTCTCAAACTCACTGTGCAGTCAAGGATAGCTTTGAACTCCTGACCCTCTTGCTGCTTCTTCCTCAGCGCTGGGGTCACAGGTTTATGTGGTATTGAGAATTGGACCCAGCGTTGTGGATGCCAGGCAAACATTCTTATCAACAGAGCTTCAACCCTACCCACCCCACAACCCCTTTTTTAGGTCTTAGAAAACAGGACTTTGTTATTTAGCCCGGGCATTCAGGATCACTAATGACAGGCGTCCATCGCCACCACGACCGTGGACTCCAGACACTAGCAAATACCGCAGCTTTCACAATCAGACCATGTTGTGGGTCTACTATTCCCAGTTTACAACTAAAGAAACTGAGGCAGAGAAAGGTTAAGGTTATAGAAAGGCTCAGGAGCAGAGTTGGGCTAGTCCCTGAGGGTGCACCCCTGTTTTGTATTCCTCCCAGCCTGAGGATCAGCAGTCACTGTGGCCTGTGCAGCCACACCTACAGGGATGCTGAGGAACCCCGTGCAGGAGCTGAGAGGGAGCAGAGGCTTTTCCAGAGCTCAGCTGCGGTATGGAGAGAACTGGAGGGGCCGAGCGGATGAATGCTCTCTACGTCTGTCTTCTCAGCACTGGGGAGACTGAGACAGGCCTTTGAGACCAGGTGAGCCAGGGCTATATAACAGGATCTGGTCTCAATATAACAACAAGAAAGGAAACGGTAAAGTCAGAGCTGCACTGTGTGTGAACACACCTCTAGTCCCAGCTCTCAAGGGTTATAAAGGGAGACTTTGTATTAAAATACAAAAACAAAGAAAAAAAAATCTCTCCAAACCAAGCAAGCAAGCAAGCAACCAACCAAAAACCAGTGAAAGAACACACGGGCAGGATGGTGGGATGTTTATGCTGTGGGGGAGGGGAATTCCTGGAAGCTTCCAGAGCCAGGACGGAACCAGAATGGACAAGCTGGGGAACAAAGGATCCAGGAAAGGCAGGCGCGGCCTGAGCAGCAGGAACCTGCGCCAAAGTGATGGAGGACTTTATCTTTTGGTTTTATTACTGGGGTGAAAGGCACGCACCACCATGCCTGGCTTTCAAAACCTTTATGTCATCCAGTGCTGTGTGAGACTGAATCGAGAGTTATACTTCTAAAGCCCACCCACAACCTGAACCTGCGAGCACAGTCACAGCAGAGATGCAGAATTCCTTAAATGGCAGGCCACTGTGCAAAGGAGGGCACACTAGAAACACGTGAACGGTCCCTCGGGCCGTGCTCAAGGGACGCAGGATGCACGTGAACTCCCTATTTAGATTCTGACCCACCTTTAAGATAGCTCACAATATATATGCAAATGTCCCCAAATCTAGAAATCCCCAAACTCCTAAGTACTTTCTGCCCTGAGCACTTCAGAGAAGGACACATATGTCCACCCAGGTCAGAAAGAAGGATGTCCTCAGGCAGGCAGAACAGCCAGCTGCCTCAGAGTAAAGCCTGCTCTGGCAGAGTTATATATATGGATTAGAACAGAAAGGGGCACCAGAGAGATGGCACCCAAGATTCAAAGAAAGAAGCTAGGCACAAGGCTTGATGACACATGTTATTAAAAATGTGGAATAGGAAGCAACACCTGATTTATTATTATTATTATTATACATTTATTTGTGCATGAGTGCATGTGCCCAAGCACATTGTGTGGAGGGCGGAACCTACCTGCAGGGGCTGGTTTTCTCCAGTGTGGGTCCCAGGCACCTACTGAACTCAGGCTGTCACACTTGACAATGAGCACCTTTACCCACTGAGCAATCTCACTGGCCATTGTTTTTATTTTTTAGTATTTTTATTATTTCTAATTGTGTGTGTGTGTGTGTGTGTGTGTTTGAGTGTAGGTTGCCCACAGAGGTCAGAGGTATTCTTAATTCCTGGAGCTGAAGTTATAGGCTGCTGTGAGCTGCTCAACATGGGTACTGTGTGTGTGTGTGTGTAAGTGTACACATGCCAGGGCAGAGATGAGGGTCAGAAGACAACTTGCAGGATTTGCTCGTCTCCTTCTACCATGTGGAAATCAGGGATTGAACTCAGGTCAGAAGACTTGGTAGCAAAGGGACCACACCTCCACAGCCCAACTAAATTGCTTCTAGTACACAGTATAGATCCAGGGTTCTATAATTGCTATAGGATCTCTCTCTCTCTACACACACACACACACACACACACACACACACACACAATGCAGGTACTTGCTGCTGAGTCACATCACACCCCTAGTTGCTGTCCAGTGCCTATTCACAGCAGCACAACCTGAAACCAGTTGTGACGGTTTGTAGGCTTGGCCCAGGGAGGGGCAATATTTGGAGGTGTGGCCTTGCTGGAGTAGGTGTGTCACTATGAGCATGGGCTTTAAGACCCTTATTCCAGCTGTCTGGAATCGAGTCTTCCACTACCAGTCTTCAGGTGAAGATGTAGAACTCTTAGCTCTTCCTGCACCATACCTGCCTGGATGCTGCCATGCTCCTGCCTTGTGGATAAGGGACTGACCCTCTGTAAGCCAGCCCCAATTAAATGTTGTCCTTGTAAGAGTTGCCTTGGTCATGGTGCCTGCTCACAGCAGTAAAACTCGAAGTAAGACAGAAGTTGGTACTGGGACTGGGGAATTGCTGATAGGCCTGACCATGCTTTTGTTCGGAAGAATGTGGATTTTGGGGACTTTGGATTTGGAAATCGGTGGAATACTTTAAAGGGGGCTTAGTGGGCCAACCTAGTAGAACTATGGAAGACTTTGTTGCTGAGAGTGATTTGAATTGTGGGGTCCTGGCCCAAGAGGTTTCAGTGGAGAATTTCAATATGTGGCCTAAAGACTGTTTTTGTGATATTTTGGAGAAGAATGTGGCTACTTTTTGCCTTTGTCTGAAGAGTCTGCCTCAGGCTAAGGTAAAGAGACAAAGGAAGTCTCAGAAATGCCCATCATAGCTTTTGTTCTCTGCTTAAGTCTTATGAAGAGCATTTTAAACAAGCACAGCAAGCTAAGAAAGGGAAAATATAAAATACATGGCCCCTCAGCTCTCCAAGTCAAGACTTGCTAGAGCCAGCCGCTTATTCCTGGGGACAGGGATAGAGCTCCCGAGGGAAGGCCAAATGCTGCACAGACATCATGGGGCAGCAGTCAGCTATGAACACAGTGATGGTTGGTTATGCATTGTCCTCAAAACATAGCTGTTATCATCCGAAGGCTTAAAGCGAGCCAAACAATGGGAGCGGCAGAGTAGGCACATGGCCCTGCTTCTGTCTCCCGGGTCCTTGGGTAAAGTCTACACAGCCACGCCGCGCGGTCTATCTTTACTTCCACTTTTCTTCATATCGCCTGGAAACTTGATTGTCTCTAGAGTGGGCAAGAGACAGCCAGGGCTTCCCCAGAAAGCAGCAACACACCGAGGCCCTGGTCCCATGCCTGCACATTTTTGCTTTTCTCTGTCTACTGGAAAGTTCCCTCCTAGGCTATCATAAAGAAAACCAAGCAGGGCACATGGTGAAGCGTCTGTCATCCCAGCACTACATGGGCAGACCCTGCCTCAAACAAAATAAAATAGAAAAGGGAATTGGATTAAAAACAAACAGATCTTCAAATCCCTTCAGCTCCAAGGTCATTAGTACCATCATGAACTGTCTTCCCATCCAGCCATGTCTATGTGCACTTGTTTATGTGCATACAGAGACCAGAGGAGGATGTCAGGTGTCCAGCTCTGCCGCTCTCTGACTTGTTCCCTTGAGACGGGATCTCCCACCGAACCCGGAGGTTGTCAGTCAGCAAACCCGAGTCCTCCTGTGTAATCACACTGGCTTTTCTAGTGGACATTTAAGCACTTCTCTTTTTTTTTTTTTTGAGACAGGGTTTCTCTGGCTGTCCTGGAACTCACTTTGTGAGACCAGGCTGGCCTCGAACTCAGAAATCCGCCTGCCTCTGCCTCCCAAGTGCTGGGATTAAAGACGTGCGCCACCACCACCACCACCGGGCGACCACACACATCTTTTTAAAGTCAGGAATGGTTTCATGTAGCCCAGGTTGGCCTCAGCAGTGAACCCACAGGTATGCACCACCACACCTCGCCCCACCCCCAGTCTTGCACAGGTCAGAAGCACCCTACCTCTCACTCTCATCAGCAGCCTTCTCCGCCTCCTCCAGATTCTGCAGGGCTGTGGCCAGCTGCTCCTGAGCCCGGTCCAGCTCCTCCTCCAGGAGCTGGATGCGGCGGTTGAGGGCAGCCGCATCTCCTTCAGCCTGGAAAGTCAGATACACACCCAGATTAAGAAGAGGCAAGCTGCCAAGCAGCAGCTCCCCACGCCCACCCTCGTGACCATCCAGCCGCAACCCACCCAGCAACCCACCCACCGAGGGGCCCAGGCTCACGGGAAGTCATACTCATTTGGATTTAAATTTGATTAAAACAATTATGACTCTGTGACATAGGGCCTGGTGCATTGACCAGACTGGTCTCCAATCACCGGCACTCAGGGATCCTCCTCCCTCAGTGTCCCTGAGTGCTGACACCCAGCCCCTCTGGATGCCCAGCCCCTCTGGAACGCACACACCTGAACAGCGGAGCAGACTGCCGACCCTGATACTATCTTGTTTATTTGTTTGTTTTTTGTCTTTTCGACAGGGTTTCTCTGTATAGCCCTGGCTGTCCTGGAATTTACTCTGTAGACCAGGCTGGCCTTGAACTCAGAAATCCACCTGCCTCTGCCTCTCAGAGTGCTGGGATTACAGGCGTGCGCCACCACTGCCCGGCCTTTTTTTTTTTCTTTAAAGATTTATTTATTTATTATATGTAAGGACACTGTAGCTGTTTTCAGACACCAGAAGAGGGCGTCAGATCTCTTTATGGATGGTTGTAAGCCACCATGTGGGTGCTGGGATTTGAACTCAGGACCTTTGGAAGAGTAGTCAGTGTTCTTACATGCTGAGCCATCTCTCCAGCTCCCCCACCGACCCTGATACTGTCTTATCTTCACGTCTCCCCCACCTGTAAGGTGGGGACAAGGAGGCCCACCAGTGCAGTGGCTCTGTATAGTGGCTTAGGGCTCTGTTACCAAGGGGTGACTCCCTTCTGTCATCCAGAGGTGGCCACCCTCGAGAAAGAGCACGGACAGTTGGTCACATGAGACTCAACTAGCAGGGCATGGTGACACATTGCCGATGGTCCCAGCTCCAGGAGATTGAAGCCAAAGGATGAGGAATTTCAGGTTAGCCTGAACTATTATATAGCAAGATCTCTGTCAAACTACCAGGAAGAAGGGGAGCTGAGGAGCTGGCTTAGTGGGTCAGACCATTGCTACCCAGCATAAGGACAACGTGAGATTCCCAGCACACACATTTAAAACAGAGTGTGGGTCCCTGAGGAGACACAGAGGAAGTCATCCTCCCGGCTTCTTTTCAGGGACAACCACTACATGGGGACAGCTATAAAACCCAGTGGGAGTCAAGGCCTCTCCACCTCAGCTTCTACAGCAGGGAACGTAAAAGGACAAGGCCAGGTTGTCTGTCAATATACAGAGGACCCCCCACCCCAAGTTTGTGATCTGTGACCACCCTCCCCCAGCACCAATATGTGCCTGTGTGTCTGAGGTCTCTCCTCCCACAGTGTGGGTCCTGGGGATCTAACTCAGGTCGTCGGCCTTAGTGTCGAGCACCTCTCTACTCAGCTGAACCATCTCCGTGGCCCACGGGTGCCTCTTTTTTTATGTCTTGAACCTCAGTACCTATCACATGCAACAAATGGGGTGGATTGGCCCCCGCCCCACCCACCTCAGGTTTTACTATATTTAGTAAAAGTATGTCATCAGGACCACTATCTAATTTGTTAACTTTTGCCATTTTCCTAAAAAGAACCTTGTACCCATCTGCAGTCATTGGAGCTTTCGGTTGTTTTCTGAGTTGTGGTTTCATGAAGCCCTGTTGGCCTCCAACTACATAGTCTGGCCCTAACTTCTGATTCCCCTGCCTCAACCTCTCAAGTGCACGCTCTACTTCAGCTCACCCTGTCCTGGAGAAGGGACCTAGGGCATTGTGCACGTTAAGCACGCATCCCACCATTCAGTGACAGCCCCAGTCTCTAAAGTAGCCTGGGCTGCAGGGTCGCGAGGCCACACCCAGTGCAGCCGTCATCACTTTCATAGTCTCACTGAATTTCCTTATTCATGAGTAGTCTCAAAGAAAAGGAAAAGAACTTAGGACTGATGAGGCACTTTCAATCTTGGCATATTTTCAACTGTTTAAAATCGAAAGAACACACACACACACACACACACACACACACACACACACACACACACACACGAACATCTTGAGCTCCTCCCCTTCCTGCAATCAAAGCCTTCCACGGGCTACAAAGGGTTTCCCTTATAAGGTAAAAGAGGCTTGCTAGATACTTGTGGCCAAGCAACAGGAAGACATCGGTTAATCACACAAAAATCTAAATGAAACCAGCTGTTGGGACACAGGCCCAGAAATCAGCCACACACACCCCAACCCCATTTCTGGTCTGGGTGCTTCTGGCCCGGAATCAACTTGAGATGTCTTTCTACAATCAAAAGAAGCATGCTTTGCCACACGAACTTTTAAACAAGCCCCAAAGTTTTCCAAAAGGCATCCCCCGCACCCCACCCTTGGGCCGCCAAATTCCTGGCTTGGCTGGAGTCTCGAGGCCATTTTGGAGATGTCTAGGGTGGGACGGGCGTCTGAAAAGCCATAACAGCTACTATGCAGAGCTTCTGCTGGGTCCTGAGGCTTCCTCCAGCCCGAGCGCTCCTTGAGGCTTCCACCCAGGCCAGGCTGTCGCCCAGGCAGCCTTGGGAGGTGTCCAGGTGGTGCCTGCGCTGCCAACTCCACCTGGCCTTTCAGTTTCTAGGGTCCCCGCCCTGAGTTCCCACACTACGGCTTTAGGGGACCTGGGCGATCGCAGAACACCCCTCCCTTGTCTGTGAGTCTCTTTCGCTAGCAAACGCCGCTTGACTACTCGGGCTAGGGGCTCTCCGAGCCCGGAAACGTCTGGAATGCCTCTCCCCAGTCTTGTCTTTCCACCCACCTCTAGCCGACTCTTGGGAGGCATGAATCTAATGCCTTGTGGGTGCCAGAGCTGGGGTTAGAACCCAGACCCGTCTCTGGCCCCGGGCTGGACCTAGGGATGAAGAGGAGGCGCGGAGGCCCTTCCTCTTTCTGAACTATTCACGCACCGGGGTCCCCGGACTCTCAGGGAAGGAGCATACAGCGGGCGCTCCGTCATCGGCGGTGGATAGGCCCCCTAGTGGGTATTCTCTGGGGCTAGGAGACACCAGGGGTGGTGGTGGTGGGTGTCCTGCAGGCCAGCGTCCAAATTCTCCTGCCCCCACCGCGTCCTCAGCGGACGTGTCCGGGCCGCACCCTAGGGACGCGCCGGGAAAGTTCAGGCGCGAAGAAGCAAAAGCGCGCGCCGCCCCCGCCCCCACCGTGGTCCAGCCGCAGACAATGGAAGCACGGCATCTGCCCCACCACTCGGGAGAGCCCCGCAGGACTGTGCCCCGCAGCCCCCAGTCCCTGCCTCGCCAGCGTACGGGGCTCCGAGGTCCAAGGGTGGGGATGATCAAGGCGGAGGACGGACGGAGGGAGGGGGAGCTGGGAAGAAAAGAGGGCGCGAGGGAGCGCGGCGCCGGCCCCGAGAGCGCGCGGGACCAAAAGTGGGATCGGGCGGGGGTCGCGGCGGACGGCGCGGGGGCCGGGCTCTCACTTTCTCGCGCCGCTCGCGCTCGCCGTCCAACTCGCGCTGCAGGCCCTGCGCGCGATCCTCCGCGTCGTCCGCCTGCTGCTGCAGGGCCTGGATCTTGCGCTTCACCGCATCCAGTGAGTTGAGGCCGGCCATAGCTCACTCGCTCCGCTGGGCTCCTGCGACAGCTGGGCGGCCGCGCCCGGGCCCGCCAGCCTTGGCCACGCCGGGGCCGCCCCCGCCTCTCCCCGCCCCCCGGCCCTGCTGCCGGGCCCATGAGGTCACCCCGGCCGGCCGTGACGTCAGCACTGGACGGGGGTGGGGTGGGGATCAGGGGATGGCTGACGTAGGCCCCGCTGGCCTGCGGACTTCTGGTCTTCCCTCAAAGCCCGCCTTACCTAGGAGACTTTATTCTCCGTGTGCTCTAGCGTCTTCTTCATGTCTGTTAGGTCCTCCGAGTGCCTGTCCTCCATGCATTTCAGTTTCTTCTGGAGGTGCAGCAGCTGCTCTTCCACCTGGGGACACAGAAGGGGACGAGTCAGCCTAATGGTCTGTGCCCGGCGTTTGGGAGGTTGAGGCAGAAGAAGGCCTGGCAGTTTGAGGCCCTGCAAATGAACACCAAGTCTATATGAGCTGGTGAGATGGCTCCACAGGGAAAGGTGCTTGCGGCCAAGCCTGATGCCCAGAGTCCATAAACCTCACACATGTGCCGCGGCCGTGTCAATGTAGAAAGTAAAAGAGTTATACAAAGAAGGTCTTGTTCAGAGGACACAAGTTTGTGAAAGTAAAAGGTGTGTATAGACAAGGTCTTGTACAGAGCACTCAGGTTTGATTCCCAGCTGCCCCAAGGAAGCCAGTATCCTCTACTTCCATGGCCCCTTAGCACAGGCACGCATGCAGGCAAAACACCCACTCACATAAAATATAAAACACGCCCCTCCCACACACACACAGCAGTAAGTGTGCATTACTGAATACTGGGGGATTTTACTCTTCTCTTGACCTAGGGACTGGGCATCTTGGATTCGCCAGAGTCCCCACTCTCTTGAGGATTGCAGAACACTACAAGTTGGATTCTGCATTCTCATTTTCCAAATGCAGGGCTCAGTGACCTATGTTTAAGCAAGGCGGGGCCTGTAGAACCTCCCTGAGTTTTGTAGGCAGAGACTTCCTGACCAGTGTACAAGCCCTTTTCCCTACTGAGAACAGGCCTGACTCCCATTGCTCTGGTTAGTGCTGAAGAGGAAGGTGTCACCAAAGCACCCTCAAGAGCCCAGGTCCTGCTCCTGTGCCTGGCCTTGTTCCCTCCGAGATCAAGTTTTTGCTCTTCTAACATTGGCACGTTTGTTATGCATGTTTTAATTAGCATGTCCTTTAACCTTCCCCAGAATGCAGTGCTCCTGTTCTGAGAGTGAATCTGTCCCCACCTCCCGCTGGAGGCGTCCCCTCAGTTTGAGAACCACTCAGCCATGTGACACCAACTAGCTGACTCCTGTGTCAACTCCACAGGGTCTACTGCATCTCCTGCTGCTCCTGACTCCCCGGCCACAGCCCTCCTCTGTGGGACAGAGCTTCCTGTCCTCCCTCAGCAGGAAGCACCAAGGGTGGCTGCCTTTCTGTAGATTACCACCCACCAGCCAGCTCTTACCCACCCCCCACAGGACTGGAACCCAGTTCTTAAAATAAATTTGATACGGACTCCATGCTGGCACCAAGACTCCTCTCTGTGGACAGTAAGTGTCAAGGGAGATGATTACATCTGCTGCCTTTTCCTCTTGACCCTGGATTTCCTCCCGAGGGGAGTGCTTGTCAGAGGCGCACTCCCTGACAAGTGGATAGGAGTGCGAGCCCACTCTCCAGGTAGCAGACCCAGGCTTAGCCAAGCCAGCAGAGAGCTGTCCCAGCTGCCTTGCCTTACATCTCCAAGGCCACTCTGGGCGTGGTTCCAGTCAGCCTCTAGACGGATGTGACTGGTCCATCCCATTGTTCCAAGAACTTCAGGCTAAAGGGAGGGCCTTGACCTCTGGGCAGAGAGCCTGGCGTCTTGCTCCCAGCCCCAGACATGTGACCCCCCCTGGTCCCTTTTCTGGCCTTAGTTTCCCCATCTACAGGACGAAAACCTTGATCGGGTGAACTTTGAACATTCTAGGGCAGGCAGCTGTCTTTGACTAAGAGTGAGTCAGTTCCCTTCAGGACACCTCACAGACCTGGCCTCCACCCACTTGTCTTCCTTCTGGACCTGTGGAGTGGAGCATTTATTGAATACCTACTGTATGCCAGGCATGGGAACTCTCTCAGTGGGAATCAGATTTGACCCCACTGGACATGAATCATAGACTATAAAGGGAGTTTGAGAGGTTTTGAATTTTTTTTTAAAGTGAGTGTGAGTGTATACTCGTGCTCAAGTGCCTGCAGAGATATTGGGTTCCCTGGAACTGGAGTTACAGGCAGTTGTAAGTTGCCTGACCCCAGTGATAGCAACTGAATTCAGGTCCCGTGTTTAGAGCAGCAGGTGCTTTTAACCACTGCCCCATTTCTGTTTGATTTTTGAGGCAGGGTCTCATGGAGCCCAGGGATTCTTCCAGGTCCCTATGCAGCCAGGGATGAGCTCAAATTCCCGAACCTTCTGCCTGCACCTCCAGAGGGCTGGGGTGACAACCACGTGTTCCCTTACCTGCCTGGGCACCTACGCGAGTTCCTGATGTTTTGGGAGACAGCATTTGTACAAGAACAGTTGGAAACTTACAGAGCTACAGACTCACTGAAGTCCCATGTTAAGAGTGGCAAACAGTCCCTAAGAGCAGAATGGGCTCTAGGGTCATACGGGAATTTAGTGTCAGTGCTGGTGTGACTAGGGGCTCTGCTAACCACTGTGAGGATACTCAGCCTCTAGTACTCTGAGGCTGGGGACTGCCCTCTTTCCTCCAGCCTGGGCTCACTGAGGGCTGTGTTTACAGCTGAAGTCACCAGAGGCCCCAGCTGCAGAACATAGCAGGAAGTGATCTTTGGTATGTGGATAGTGTATGTGCGTTACACGTGCATATGTATGATTGTGCTTGCCTATGTGTGAGAGGTTAACGGTGGGCATCTTTTATTGTTTTCTGCTCTGCTTTTCTGACTAGAACCGGAGTCCATTAATTTGGGGAGACTGGCTGGGCAGGGAGCCCTGGATCTGCCTGTCCCCATTCCTCCAGCCACGCCCTGCTGTGCTGCACTTTTACAGTGTATCTGGGACTCTGACTCGGGCTCTCTTGCTCGTGTGGCAAGCGCTTTACTCGCTCTGCCATCCCCAACACACGCCAAAGCTTCCGGTGGCCGGAGGTGGGAATGAACAAAAAGGAACCAGCATCAGCAGGCCAGAGTCGCTTCCTGTCCAGATCCCATGCCCAAAGCCTTCCCTGTCCAGCCTCTGTGATTCGGACCTCAGTTTCTCTCCCAGTAAAGTGGTCACAGAATACACAGTTTAATGGGTGGAGGAAGGATGTGGGGTCAAAGGGCAGCAGTAACGGACGCTGCTGCCCTGGGCTGCAAGTGAGGCAGGAAACAGCCAGGCTAGTTTTCCATCCTGCTTTCCCACTGGACAGGCACAGCTGGGAACCAGAGCTGGATGGAGGTCCCTGGGGGTCGTGGGGACAGTGGTTGGTTCAGGAGGGTCCTGACTCTGGCTTCCTGCAGTCAAGGGAAGTCCATCAGCAGCAGCAGGAGTGACTGCCCTGCAGTGCTATCCCTGCCTTCTTCTCTAGACCCCTGGGACCTGGTATTCCACACCTGGCCGTCACAGAGCATCCTAAGATTTCACTGAGGCCTCAGAGACGGTGGCCTGCCGCCAGGCACACTGGTGAACTCCTGTCATCCCAGCACCAGCATCCAGACAGGAGGATGACTTGTGGGCCAGCCTGAGCTACATATCTGGATCATATGTCAAAAGCCATACCTCTACCACAGCTCAGTGAGTACTGCTCACCAGGAAGCGTGAGAGCCCGAGGTCTAGCCCAAGGACCCCAAAGATGGAAGGAAAGAAGCAACTCCTGAGAACTGTCCTCCAGTCTTCATGCCTGCACCCCACAAACACAAAGCAGACAATAAAACCAGAGCCACCTGTACTTCTACCCAAGTCGCTCCTCGCAGTTTCCTTGAGAAAAAAAAACTTGAAAAATATAGAAGCAAAACCAAAACGAAAACCAACTTTAAAAAGTCCTGGGCTGGGGGGACTGGCTCACTGGGTAAGAAAACTTACAGCACAACATGATGGTCTGAGTTCAAATCCCCAGCACTCATTAAAAAAAAAAAAAAAAAAAAAAAAAAAAAACCATTGGGATGCACATGTACTGCCACTAGGACTTACTGCTGCCAGGCCAGGTCCAACACACACACACACACACACACACACACACACACTCACACACATACACAAGAAAAATCCATCAAGAAGCAAGACAAACTGTCACCATTTTGGTCACAGAGCTGGTTGGGGACTGCAGGAATCTTCTCTTTTGAGCCCTAGGCTCCCTTGGGAGATTAAGCTAGACCAACCACTCACAATTAGTGAAAAATGGAGCCACACAATTGTTTTTCCCTTTCCCCCTTTCCCACGCCAAGCCCTTCATGAAGGTCCAGCCTGAGGCGGCAGAAGAAATCAGCACAGAGAGTGCAGAACGGCCAGGAAGCAACCACACTTAGCTCGGGCTCCCGCGTACAGCTCGGGCTCCCGGGTACAGCTCGGGCTCCCGCGTACAGCTCGGGCTCCCGGGTACAGCTCGGGCTCCCGCGTACAGCTCGGGCTCCCGGGTACAGCTCGGGCTCCCGCGTACAGCTCGGGCTCCCGGGTACAGCTCGGGCTCCCGCGTACAGCTCGGGCTCCCGCGTACAGCTCGGGCTCCCGGGTACAGCTCGGGCTCCCGCGTACAGCTCGGGCTCCCGGGTACAGCTCGGGCTCCCGCGTACAGCTCGGGCTCCCGGGTACAGCTCGGGCTCCCGGGTACAGCACGGGCTCCCGGGTACAGCACGGGCTCCCGGGTACAGCTCGGGCTCCCGGGTACAGCTCGGGCTCCCGGGTACAGCTCGGGCTCCCGGGTACAGCTCGGGCTCCCGCCTACAGCTCGGGCTCCCGCGTACAGCTCTGGCTCCTGCGTACAGCTCGGGCTTTACGTGTTCGCTCTGGTCCTCGGCGTGTCTTGTCCACCTGCCTGCCCAGCACCATGGATGGTATTCTGCTTTTCTTTTTTCTTTTTCTTTTTGGTTTTTTGGATTTGTTTTTTTTTTTTTTCGAGACAGGGTTTCTCTGTGTAGCCCTGGCTGTCCTGGAACTCACTCTGTAGACCAAGCTGGCCTCGAACTCAGAAATCCACCTGCCTCTGCCTCCCAGAGTGCTGAGATTACAGGCGCACAGCCACCACCGCCTGGCGGTATTCTGTTTTTCTAGCCTCAGCATCTGCATCTTTTTCGTGATGGCCACCATGGTTTCTGTGGGGTGTGGGCACAGGGCTGAGTGAGCAGTCCGGGGTGGCGGCCCTTCAGAGGCCCCGCGCACCCTCCCTCCTGCAGGGGAGTCTTGGAGGAGGCCCAAGTCTGCTGCAGGGCCAGCTGACATTCGTTTGCACAAGGGAGGACTTGGCTAATTCACCAGCCTGCAGCCTGAGGCTTATTGGGGTGTAGGCTTTTAAAGGAAAAAAAGTCAGGTCATGCCGGGCGGTGGCGCACGCCTGTAATCCCAGCACTCTGGGAGGCAGAGGCAGGCGGATTTCTGAGTTCGAGGCCAGCCTGGTCTACAGAGTGAGTTCCAGGACAGCCAGGGCTACACAGAGAAACCCTGTCTCTAAAAAACCAAAATCAAAAAAACAAAAAACAAAACAAACAAACAAACAAACAAAAAAAGCCAGGTCAGGTTCCAGTTATAACCTAGTGACCCAGGTATAGGACCCACTCGGGACTGTGGCAGCAGGTCTCTGAAGACCCCTGTGGCCGGGCCAGGGTGGGGTTTGTGCCTGGCAGCCTTAGCTTCCCTGGCTCCAGGGAAGATCCCGGTCAGTGTCCTTGGCCTGCTGGGTCCTGTGGGTGGGTATCAGGGCCAGCGTCTTCACTGGGTCTGTGCCAACACCTTTGCGCCTCCCTCACTCCTTCCTCCACCATCTCTCTTCTATACCTCTGGCTCTTTTCCATCGTTATGTCTCCTGTCTCCAGGGTTTCTCTCACATGCAGCTAACCACATTGAGAAGCCTGGTCCATCGGCTGCCATGGGTAATCTCATGCAAAATTACAGCTCTTGGCAGACTGGGGGCTCCTGACACCTTTTTTTAGACCCCATACTGTCTTCCTTGTTCAGAGACTGATGTGACTCTCTACTACCTATAAAACCAGAAAATGGCCTCAAACTCCTATACCCCCGCCCCTGCCACATCCCTGGAAAGCCTACCTAATGACTATAGGCTCAGCAGCAAGACCTTCTCGTCCAGGTTCTAGGCCTAGCTCAGACTTTATAAGTCCTTTCTCTAATCCTTCCCTAATCTGGTTTGTGTCCTTACTGTGTAAATTCAACTTCCCTTTGTGACAGAAGCAGCCTGGATTAAATGTATCTCTCACAGTGTCAGTGATTAAAAACACACAGGCAGCCAAGTCAAGCCACTGGCATACCACACCAGTCACCAGCCTAACCAGAGGTACACAGTTTCACTTTGTTTGGGATAGGATCATCCAGTGTAGCCCAGGCTAGTTTGGAACTGAAGACTCTTCCACCTCAGGCCAGCAGAGTGCCTGGGTCACAGACTTCACACAGGGCTGCATTTCACTGAGGTTTTGTGCAGTGCTGGGTGTGAGACTCAGCCCCTTGTCACCTTCTCGGTAAGTGTGCTTCTGCCCTCTGGTGGCCTCACTGGGAGGCTCCAGGCAGGAGAGCAGGCGGGCTACCTGCCTCACGGCTATTTACCCCTTCTCTAACATAGGAAACTGAGGCCCAAGGAAGCTCTCGTAGTTTAGAGAGCTACAAAACAGGCAGAGCCGTAGACTCCGCAGTACCATTGGGTGATTAATAATAATTACAGTGAACACTGATTGCACCTGCGGCTCTCTGCCAAGTGCCTTCAGTTGAATCTCACTTGGTTTTACAATTCTCCCGAGTACAGGTACTGTGTTTTTCTTAAAAAAAAAAATAAAAAGATTTACTTAGTTTTATTTATTTATTTATTTATTTATTTAGTTAGTTAGTTAGTTAGTTAGTTAGTTAGTTAGTTTTTTTGAGTCAGGGTTTCTCTGTAGTCCTGGCTGTCCTGGAACTCACTCTGTAGACCAGGCTGGCCTCGAATTCAGAAATCCGCCTGCCTCTGCCTCCCAAGTGCTGGGATTACAGGCATGTGCCACCATGCCCGGTGTGTGAGTTGGTATACCATATGCATTCAGCATCCTTGGAGACCAGAAGAGGGCGTCAGACCTCCTAGAACTGAAATGACTAGTGTGTGAGCCACCCAGTGTGAGCGGTGGGAACCGAACCCAGGTTCTCTGCAGTATCCGCCAATGCTCCTCATAGCTAGTAACTTATGCTATGTCTGACCTGGGAGTCACATGGCCTCTGGAGTCTACACACTAAGCCATTACCCAAGCCATGGATAGCCTCTTCTGGTTCAGGGCTATCTCAGACTAATCTCAGGGGTCAGCCAGTGCCCAAGAGGGTGACATTGCTGCTATCAGTGGACCGTTTATTTATGACACTGAAATGTCCCAGGGGTGTGGAAGCCTGGGCCTCTAAGGATGTTTGCCTGTGGAGTGTAGCGTCCCCTATGGTGCAGGGCATTTGTCTATGGTGTAGAGCCTCCCCCTGCGGAGCAGAGGGCAGACTTGTTTGGTTTCTGTAGAGATAATAATGTTCCTCTTGGACCTGAGGGAAGAGTGGGGATGCTTGCTTTCAACTTTTACACTGGAATTTATTCTTTCCAATGCTAATAAGCCCATATAAAACCACACAACCCATGATTACAAGTGGTGTGCCTAGATTGGGCGGATCTAGCACTGTCCTAGCGTATTCCACAGTTATAAGGCCCTTTGCTACCTGCCGTCTCTCCTGGCCCTGCCGGTCCGCTCCACCACTTCCTTCTCCTCCTCTTCCGTGGTCTCTCCTTCCCCTCTTCCCCTCTTCTTCCCGCCTGCCCCCCTCTCACAGACCTCCCTCCCACCTTTCTCCCCACTGTCCAGTCACAGGCTCTAGCCTTTACTGACCGGTTAGAATGCAGAGAAGTGACATCATTTGAGTATGTGATGGCTCATGGGGGGGGGGGGGTGGCCAGCCTGAGACAGAACAAATTCTAGGTGAAGAAAAGCTTAAGTCCAGGCATGGTGCCACACACTGTTGATCCCAGGAGACAGGCATGCAGAGTTCAAGGTCAATCTATAAAGCAAGATCCAGGTCAGCCAATCTTAGGTAGTGAAGGAGTTAGAAAAGAGGAATTTAGTGATAATGTAATAGAACAAGGGGGCCATGTTCCAGCTCCTGCAAGTAGCAGAACTCAGCAACTTCAGCCATGTGTCTCTGGAACTCCTGGGACTATTGATGCTGGTTAGCTGGAGCTAAGAAATTAGTGGTGATTAAAAAGAGACCAGCATCACTGAGGTGAAATCTTCTGGCAAGTGGTTTCTGAGAGCACAAGGAAGCTGTGTTCTAGAGATAGCCAAGGATGTACCTCATGCTGCAGCTGTACTTGGTAATGTGTAAGAGTCACCCAGGTGGTACTGGTTTTGAAGACATGAAAGGGTCATGAAGAACAGCTGAGGCTTGGCACAGTGAGAGGCCATGGGAGGCCATTGGTGAAGGTGCCGCCCCAGATGCAGTTGACAGCCCGGGACTGAAGGGGTCATGCAAAGGTGTTGAGGCTTGGCACCACAAAGAGAGCCTATGAGAGGCGATTGATGAAGCCTAGTTGCAGTGGAAGACCCCAGCATTATTGGAGATGCCAGTACCATGGCAGTGCATCAACCTGAGCTTAGAGAGCTACAGAGGGCAGAGCTGGAGAAGTGACGCCAGCCCTTTTGGAGGAGCCCAGAACATTGGAGCAAGAAACTATAACATTGAAGTTGCCTTGGAGGCCCCACGATGTTCGAGATGCCGGAGCCGTGGCTGTCTGCTGAGGAAATCTGCTGACAGGGAGTGGAACCAGCCCAGGAGAAAGAAGTCTGTTGCAGTCAACAAAGACGGAAAAGGAGTTGGAGATCTGAAGACTGCTTTGCCATCAGCCATGGATACAGAGTTTGGAGTTGGCCCAGCTGGATTCCTGTCTTGCTTTGGGGATTACAGTTGAAGGACTGGAAGAATCTGGGAAGAGTCCTTGAAGTTTGGACTTTTAACACTGTTGAGACTGCTATAGACTACGGGGACTTTTGAAGTTGGACTAAATGTATTTTGCATTATGCTATGTTTAAGTACAGCCCCCATAGACTCAAGAGTGAACAATCCTATGTGGCCAGGGAGTGGAATGTGATGGTTTGTATACGCTTGGCCTAGGGAGTGGCACTATTAGGAAGTGTGGCCCTGTTGAGTATCACTCAGGAGTAAGTGTGTCACTGTGGGTATGGGCTTAAGACCCTCACTCTAGCTGCCTGGAAGTCAGTCTTCCATGGGCAACCTTCAGATGAAGATGTAGAACTCTCAGCTCCTCCTGCACCATGCCTGCCTGGACGCTGCCATGTTCCCACCTTGATGATAATGGACTGAACTTCTGAACCTGTAAGCTAGACCCAAATATTGTCCTTTATAAGATTTGCCTTGGCCATGGTGTTTGTTCACAGCAGTAAAATCCTAACTAAGACACCGTCTTAAGTCTGAGTCGCTTTGCTTCTATAGCTGATGTGTCTTCTGAGTTGTTCTAAGGTCAGAAGCTGCATTCTCGGCAGGAACTGTGAGGCTCTGACTTTCAGCCTTCTAGTTGAAGGCTCTGGAAGAAAAAGAGACACTTTTAATTTTAATCTTTATTTCTTAGTTCTTTCTAAAAAGTTTCCTATGAAAGTTCTCTAAGAAAAGGGTTTGGCGTTGTCTTCAGCACTGATACATCTTTCTGAGTGCATGGTAAAAGGTTCACAAGTTTATACATAAATTCAAATCACAAACTGATTAAGAAGTTTACAACAGAGACTGTTTACATGCATATCCATTAGGAGTAATTATCTGGCTATGCGTTCATCTTCTGTCCCTAACTCAGGTTCAGGGAGAGTTAAAAACCGAAGCCTCTCTGACTATGTTGTCCTTGAAGTTTTGTATAGATCAACCCAGTCGATATTTTATCTTCTGTCCTTGCACCTATAGTAGTAACTCATCATCAGTTCCCTTTTTATGACTTTTGGGTAATTGTTTTACAACCTCTGGGAATGTGCTCTAAGTCGTGGATGTCTGGTTGCTGTCTCAGAAGCAATTAACTCCTGACACTTGAAGACTGGCTGAGTTATCATTGCAGTTTTGATTATCAGAGAGGACGTAATAGCAGTCCCATTGTAAAAGAGCATAATAGTTACTAATATAATTTTAGGAGTTCTTATGGGATCATCATTAAGAACTAAGAAATCATCTTTTGTCTGTAAAGTCTCACTCCAAGATCATAAGCACAATAAGCGTATTTTCCCTGCTCTGCAGAGATCTGCTCAAAGGGTGGACTAAGACCTAGTGATTGTCACATACATTTAATAATAACAGGAAAAGCATATTAATGGCAGGAATCTTTCCTCAAATGAAATTCTCCTTGGCCTTGCCTAGAGAAGCAAACCTGTCACTAACTTTGACAGTCCATGGTAGAGCCATCTCAGGAGGATCACCTGCCAGTTTTTAGCTTCTCCTCGATGTGCCTTGATGGCTCCTGGCACAGTTTAACCTCTGACCTCTGACCACCGGAGTCTGCGCATGAGCTGCTGCTCACTGGGAGTAAGATCTCCTTGGTCAAGGCCGAGAGCAGCATTCGGTCATGGCAAGAGGTGCTGTCATAGCTGCCTGAGTGCAAAGGTAGCCCCTTCAGTCCCTCCTGATCTCTCCAGCTCCAGCCGGCTCTGTGCTGTGTGGAGCTGGACGGGGAACAGGACTGTTGGTTTCTGCAGCTCCAGGGTCCTGGGTCCTGGCATCTTGTAAAGGGCACTGTCTTTCCTGGTGGTTCCTTTGGGCTCCTGGACTCTGCAGTGGCCTGCTGTGGTCTCACAGGCCCTGTGTGGAGCAGCTCCTCCCTCTCAGGGCCTGGCTCTCTCCAGGCACAAGTGGGGGAAGCAGCTGGGACTCAGTTTCCCTTTGAGTCTTCCTGAGCAAAGACAACACGAATGTTAGGAGGCCAAAAGAGTCACCTAATTATTGTCTTATTTAGTTTATGTACATGTGTGTCTCTTTGTATGTGTGGATGCCAAGGGAGGCCAGAAATGGGTGTCTGAACCCTTGGGTCTGGAGTGACAGGCATTTGTGACACAGCCTTCTGATGTGTGAAAGAACAGGGATCAGGGCTCGGTAGAGCAGCGAGTGTCCTAACTGCTGAGCCACCACTCCAGCCTCACGTGTCTAATTCCTTTAAAAAAATTATCTCTACTAAAAAAATTACATGTATGTGGGGTGACCACCAGGGAAGACTACTTGGACACTAGTTAAGCCTGTAAAAGTCTTTTTTTTTTTTTTTTTTTTTGGAGACAGGGTTTCTCTGTGTAGCCCTGGCTGTCCTGGAACTCACTCTGTAGACCAGGCTGGCCTTGAACTCAGAAATCCGCCTGCCTCTGCCTCCCAGAGTGCTGGGATGACAGGCGTGCGCCACCACCGCCCGGCTCTGTAGAAAGTCTTTTTTTCACTGCTCGGCAACTCCACCAGATGCTTAGGATCCCAGTGTAACTCTCAGCCTTTCTTACGGTGACCTTTTAAGCACTAAAACCACGTTCTGGGTTACCATGCTTCAGTTAACGGTAACCAGAAGCAGGACAACAGAAGCCAGAAAGCAAGGTTAGCACATTTAGAGACTGTCCCAGAGCTATGGGCTTTGTGGGTTAGGCCTTTGTTTTCATTTCGGAAGGTGGTGCTGTCTATGACTGAGTTTTAGAGCCTGAATGGTCCTCCATCACAGCCACTTGGGCTAAGGTCTGGGCGCTTGTGTTCAAGTCTGGATGAAGTATGTGCAGGTGTGGGTATTTGAGGAGGCCAAAAAGGATGCTGGAGGCCCTGGAGCTGGAGTCACAGGCGGTTGTGAACCATCCAAGTGGGTCCTGGGAACTGAACCTGGCTTCTCGGCAAGAGAGGGCAGAGCGCTCACCCACTGACCTGTTGCTCCTGGTTACTCATCTGTTGTGGAGAGCCCTGGGCTTGTACGTTGATGCTAATTCCACTCCTCAAAGGAGCTGTAGATGAGGAGTTGCCTTGCGAACCTTCTCCCCACCTTATCTTTTCAAATAAAGGCTTGAGCCAATGATTGGGCAGGAGGAAGAGAGAGGAGCTGAGAGTTTGGGGGAGGAGAAACGGATCGACGTGGGGGGGGGGGGTTGGGGTACGAGGGGGTGAGGGGGAGGAGCTACGGAGGACCGACAGAGAAAACATGGATGGGAATAGAGTAGTGCAGTGGGAGATCTGCCCAATCTAGGCTTGTAGCTTGCATTGTCATTGAATGAGATTTCTTTTACTGGGTAATTGGGTTGAAAAACATAGCAACACTCCCAATCCGTGACCTTCATTACTTTCATCTGTTCTTTGTTGCTTCTAGAACAAATTACCTGAGACTGGGTAAGTATTAAAAAAGTGGTTGCCTCCAGCCAGTAAGGTCAAGATTATGCTAGTCAGATCTCTATGACCAAACACGCAGGAAATGACTTTATAAGGAAAACTATTTATTTTGATTCAAACCTCTTGTTGTGGGGGCACGGTTGAACAGTAGTGGCTATGTGTCACCCTGACTCTTCTGTTCCATGTGACACTTCTGTGCTGGAAGTTGTCTGTCTGCCCGAGGGCTGTGTGGGCTGAAGGAATGAGGAGGGACCGCCAGCAGTGTGTGCTAGAGTCTTAGCTGTGTTCTGAAGAAACTCATGTTCTTGAACTTTTTCTTTGACTGTGTTAATTACTGTCCTCATTACTCTGTGATGAGGAGGAGCTCCCCCTGCCCCCGCCTTTGGCTTATGGTTTAAGAGATACAGTCCACACATCATGGAAGGCATGGAGGAGTGTCTCGGTCAGGGGCAGTATAAGCTTTCGGCTGCTACTTATTACATGTAGGCAGGTTAGGAAGCTGAGAGCTTGGGTCAGATGTGGGCGTTGATAAGGCCAGTGCCCATGTCAGGCCTCGTATCCCAAACATGCATAATCTCTCCAAACAGTGCCACCTGGTGGGCACCAAGAATCCAGACATACAAACCTGTAGGGAGCACTACACATGCAAATCACAACAGAATCTGCACCACCAGCCCCCTTCCTTCCAAGAGCGCCACTAGACGCACTGGCACACACGTGTAATCTCAGCTTTGGGGAGCCTACATGAGGGGTGTGGCTGCCGCTGTGTGAGCTGAGGACGTGCTGCCCATTGTAGCTACGAGGGAGAGAACAGCCAGAGGTAGCTGGAAGAGTCCAGACTGAGCCTGGCCATGAGTGTAGGGAAAGGGGTTGTGGGGAGGGCAGAGAGAACCATGAGAGGAAGCAGCAAATGGCTGAGGTAGCGAGGCCAGAGGAGCGGGAGGAGAGGCAACGCCCATGCTTGGGCTGGAGAGGCTGAGGTAGGAACGGGGTCGAAAGTGCAGGCAGGAGCCACAGATACTGAGCGAGACTTGGGACATCAGCAGTCTGAGGCCAGCCTGGGCTGGATAGTGAGTTCCAGACCACTCAAGGGTTTATAACAAGGTGTTTTTTTCCTCTCTCAAGAACAAAGGAAACAAGGGTGTGGGGGTAGAGAGATAGCTCAGTGGTTAAGAACATTTGCTATTTTTCCTAAAGATCTGAGTTTGATTCCTAGCACCCACATCAACCAGCTCACAACTGCCTGTAGCTCTAGAGGGAACATGTGTGTGTGCACGTGTATGCGCGCACAGACACACACAAATAATAAAGATAAATCTTAATTAATCTTATTTCTTTGGGATATTATACACCACGGCGCTCATGTGGAAGTCACAGAACAACTGTGTGAATAGCTTCACTTCTACCACGTGAGTTCTGAGGACCCAATTTAGGTGTCAGGCTTGGTGCCCATGCTCTGACTGCTGAGTCGTGTTGCCAACCATCTTGGTCTTTGTGGAGACCCAGGACAATGCAATGGAGGCTCAACTTAGGCCCAGGGTTGCAGAGCTGTGGTCACTTGGCTCTACCTGTGTGGGCGGAATGTTTTGATGCAAGCTGGGTGGTGGTGGCACATACTTTTAATCTCAGTACTTGAGAGGCAGAGGCAGGTGGATTTCTGTGAGTTCCAGGCCATCCTGGTCTACAAAATGAGTTTCAGGCCAGCTGCTTCGATACAGAGAGACCCTGTCTTGACAAAACCAAAACCAAACCCAAAGAACATCATGGTACATTTCTTGTTTAGATGACGTGGTGTTGGCATCAAGAGTGCAACTTCCAGGCCCTGCTGGAAGGATTCTCTAGATCCTCTTTGTCTTGAGTCTTAGGGTCAGGCTGTGTTATGGATTCCCATTTGGGACTGTGTGCCCCATGACCACGTGTCCACATTTAACCCGTTGTGGGTCTAAGTAGCAGGCTCCATCTGCTGAAGAAAGAAGCCCTCTCTGTGACAGGAGAAAGCTGCAGCTACTAAGAGCTTGCAAATGCCTATTAGCCATCTCCTAGTCCAGCTCATCCGACAGCTAACCAGGACACATCTGTGGTAAAGTTAGTTAATGGGAGGGAAGACATGGCTTAGTGGTTAAGAATGACTACTGCTCTAACAGGTCCAGAGTTCAGATCCCAGCACACACATCTGGCAGCCACAAGCACCTGTAACCCCAGCTCCAAAGGACCTGTGACATCTGTGGATATAACACAGAGAGGGAGGGACAGGGGAGGATAAAACAAATATTTTTAAAAAGAGTTTAATCTATAAGGCTAGTGAGATGGCTCAGTTGGTAGAGGGACTTGCTGCCACACCTGATGACCTGACTTTGGAGGAGAGATTCAGTAGCCACAAGTTATCCTCTGACCTCTACACAGGTGTCCTGACACAGATGCACTCCATACATTCATATACATACTAAATACATACATATAAGAAATATGAAAGATTAATTTATAAATTAGGCACAACAGTACCCTAATAACACAATAACTAGTAACAAAGTTATGGGAACATGGTCTCTTCCCTCTTTCTCTCTCTTTCCCAACCTCTCTCCTTCTACCCTGTCTCTCCAAGGTCTTACTCTGTAGTCCAGGCTAGCCTTAAAATCCACAGTCTCCCACCCTAGCCCCCAGTGCTAGGACAACGTGACAGACACCATGCTTAGCTTCCAATCATGTTACCACATTGTTTGTGCCCATCTCGGGGTATCAGGAGATGATGGGATGCTTATGTGATCATAGGAGCCAATGATACAGGCACTGAGACGGGACATCGGGATGCTACCTGAACATAAGCCTACAACACCGTAAGCTTGAAACAGAGATGGTTTAGTCACGTGAACTGCTGCTCCCATCCTGGGAGGGATGGAGTTGCCCAGCATAAGGTATCATCTGGGGAGAATGCCCCATGACTGGGAACTTGGGTGCTAGAGAGATGGCTCCATGCTTAAGGACACCTGCTGCATTTGCAGAAAACCCAGCTTCAGTCCCTGAGCCTACATGGAGGCGCACAACCATACGTAACTCCAGATACAGGGGATACAGCACCCTCTTCTGGTCTCCATGGGTACTGCACCTACATGTGTGCCTGGCCACTGTAGTCACTGGAAACTGTGGCCAATGAGTGGTGGCCAGGTCATAGGACTAGACTGGATAATTGATTCTGCCCTGAGAATGGGGGGATGGCTCAGTGCAGAAGAACATTTACTGCTCTTACAGAGGACAAGAGGTCCAGCACTGATACCAAACAGATCACAACTGCTTGTAACTTCAGCTCCAGGGGATCTGACGCCCTCTTCTGGCCCTCTAGGGCACTACACTCACATGTACACGCCAAAAGTACAGGCCACTTGCCGGGCGGTGGTGGCGCACGCCTGTAATCCCAGCACTCTGGGAGGCAGAGGCAGGCGGATTTCTGAGTTCGAGGCTGGCCTGGTGTACAGAGTGAGTTCCAGGACAGCCAGGGCTATACAGAGAAACCCTGTCTAAAACCAAATCCAAAAACACATGATCTCTCTCTCACACACACACATTCACACATATACAACAAATCTAAAGCAAACAACTGTTTTGTAAACAACTTTGGAAGAATAAGATAATTGATGAGTTGAAGCCATGTGAATGTCTGGGCATCACTTCTGCCCTTCTGAACTCCCAGCCCTGGGCCACCTAACAAGAACTGACATCGTTTGGACAAGGGTCCCCAGGGCACCTTCTATGTCCCTGTTCCTCAGGGTATAGATGAAGGGGTTCAGCATGGAGGTGACTGCAGCATACATCACTGCAGCTGTAGTGTCCTTCTGGGCTGTGTGGGAGGATGTGAGGCCCCATCAATGTCCCATAGAAGAGGGACACCACGGAGAGGTGGGAGCCATAGGCCGACAACGCTTTCCATTTCCCTCCTTTAGATGGGGTCCTCAGCACTGCTGTGAAGATGCGTACGTAGGAGGTCAAGATGCCCACGATGCCCATGAAGGGAGTGATGATGGGCAGGCAATGTGCCCACGGTGTACACCATGGCATCGCTGAGAGAGGCGTCGGAACGGCCAGCTTCAGAAGCGGGCTAAGGTGACAGAAGAAGTGGGGGACCTGGTTGTGGGCACAGAATGAGAGGCAGAAGGACTGTGTGGGTCAGGGCACAGTGACCAGAAAGCCACAGAGCCACACACTGTGTGATCACACACACCCGGGGTGTGATCGAGGTTGTGTAATGTAGAGGGTGACAGGTGGCCACAGAGCAGCCGTAGGCCATGGCATCGGCAGGAAGCTCTCGATGCCGGCAAACCAGATGAAGAAGACCCAGAGGCAACCAGAGGAAGAGAGGCCTTTGTGTCCTGACACATGGTTGGCCAGCGTCTTGGGGATAGCGGTAGAGGGGAAGCAGACATCTACAACGGCCAGGCTGGCCGGGAAAAAGTCCATTGGGGTCCAGCCTGGGGTCAGCAGCAATGACCAGGATGACGAGCAGGCTCCCTCGGCCTGTGAATAGGCAGAGAATCACTGCTGCTGTCTGGGGGTCTGTGACAAGCCTGGCAACAGGACACCTCCTTCCATGGCTGTCCTAGAATAACGGGAAGAGCAGAAGAATCTGTGTATGATGGTAACTGAGACTGAGTTCTGTCCTTCAGTCGGGGTGTGTGTGTGTGTGTGTGTGTGTTTTCCTTCCCCCCCCCCCCCCCTCAGGCACCCAGCAAGCAGCCTTGCTCCTTTCTCTTGAAGTAAGACTCTCTTCCCTGAGCCCATCACTGGTTGATTCTAGGCAAGGGCTCAAGATCTCTCAACCTCACCCCAGCCCCTCCTTGGGGGATTCTAGGCAGCGGAAACTTGAGCCTCTCAAGGCGTGCACAGCAGGAAAGACTTATCAGTTCCAGAGTCAGTCCCTGCCTTGTGCCTGGGGCAGAGGAAGAGAGAGAAGGAGGCGCCAACACCCACTGTAATAACTCTTCCACTAGGTCCTGTCCCCTCCAGGTGCCACTATTTCCCTAGTGACACAGGCTGATGACCCTGTGTTTTAGTTTTTTGAGACATGGTCTCACTATGTAGTTTAGACTGGTCTTGACATCAAAGAACTTGGGACTATAGGCCCATGCCACCATGCCCTTCCCTAGTCTCTTCATTTGTGTGCACGTGAATACACAGTGCTGGGACCGGAACAGGCCTTCCTGTCCACAGGAGAAGCACAAACGCTTAGCTGCCGAGCCGTCCTCCAGCCCAGGGACCCAGGCTCTAACACGTGGGCCTCTGCAGGGAGCTCCAGATCCAGGCTATAATGGACAATGAGTGTTGTAACGCAACAGACCGGTCCCTCAGGGTCTGAGCTTAGGCACGCAACCCCTCAGCACACAGCTTGACGAAAGACTGATGCAAAAGGTTTATTGTTGCACATACGTGGGGTCACTCATCCTCACCAGGAGAGTTTGCCCTGAACACAGACAGCAGACATCCACGTACGTACCCTTGTGGGTACGTGGCCACACAGGCAGAGTCAACCCTGAACACAGAAACCATGCATCTTTTATACCCTGTTTGCAAGGGGGGGAGTTACTATGAGTAATATATTTTTAAATTTACAGGTCAAGAGGGACTTTTGCAATAAGATTATTGACAGTTTGTGGCCTTCCCTGGGAGCCAGTAGCAGGAGGGGCAGGGGGGTGATTCAGAGAACTGTTACTTTTATTGTGTCTTGTCTTGGTCAGAATGGTCAGAACAGCTTGGTTACTTTGTACGTTAAGACTTGGTTTATGTTCTCAGAAACCTCTGCTCTCTAGCTACGGAAGGCCAGGAGCCTGTCAGCTCCTCAGCCGGGCTGCATTTCCTAAAGGGGAAGTTGTAGACTAAACTTTCAGCAGCTCCTCACGGAGGGACGCTGTCACTGGGAAGGAGCCTTGCTCTCCAAATGATGTCATATCATTTTCTCCTGTCTCTTTTTCTTTTCTTTCCTTTCCTTTCCTTTCCTTTCCTTTCCTTTCCTTTCCTTTCCTTTCCTTTCCTTTCCTTTCCTTTCCTTTTCTTTTCTTTTTGACAGAAGTCCACCTGTAGCCCAGGTGGGACTTGCTTGATTTGTCGAAGCTGACCTTGAACTTCAATCCTCCTGCCTCCACTCCAGTGCTTGGATGATAGGTGTTCATTTATACACCCTGCTCATCATTCCCTGGATGTGTGACCAGAAGTAGGCTACTTAAGGAGATCCAGGCTGGCAAGATGGCTCAGTGGGTAAGGGAGCCTGCTTCCAAGTCTAACAACCTGAGTTCGATCCCAGGTCCCATATGGTGGAGGGAGAGAACAGAATTCTACAAATTTTCCTCTGATCTCCATACCATCACACAGACACACACAGGCACACACACACACACACACACACACACACACACACACAGAAGGGGGACAGAAATACAGATACAGATGATCACACAGACACATACACAGAGAGAGACAGACACAAAGAGAGGGAGGAGGGGGGGGAGGGGGAGGGAAGGGTAGAGAGGGGGAGGGGTGCTCTGTAGATGGATGTGGGCAGAAGCACACCACGCAAAAACAGCTTTCCCTCCACTAACTTGTCCTGAGTTTGTATAATGAATACAATTTGTCATCCAGCCACTTTTGTTTGCTATTTTGAGACAAGGTCTCTATGTAGCTCTGGCATTCCTGGAATTTGCTATGTATACCAAGCCTTGAACTCACAGAGATCTGCTTCCCCTTACCTCGGGGTGCTGGGATCAAAGGTGTGCGCCAGTACTAAACCTGGCCAAGCTGGAGTTATCCATACTGTTTGGATGGCTAAAAATCAAACACACACACACTCTCCCTCTCCCTCCCTCCCTCCCTCCCTCCCTCCCCTCCCCCACTATTCCACTCTTAAGCCCGAGTTGGTTTGTACATCTCAGACCCTAACCCCATCCTCTGCTCAAGGGCTCTGTTCCTGGAACCCAAGGCCCTTCACCCTTAACTCCTCTTAGGTGTCCTGACCCTTGCTGGGCTTGTTCAGGTCCCTACAGGTGACATCAAGCCTGATTCTGGGTCCCCTGGCCCAGCCTTAGCCCACTGAAGTCACATTTGCCCAGGCAGAGCATTGGGTGGACAGTGGCTGGACTGTAGCTGCTTAGGTGTCCTGTCCACCCCTTATCTCTTCCTCTTCTTCCTCTCCCTTCTCATTCTTTCTTCCTCTTCCTCCTCCCCTCCTCTTTCTCTTCCTTCCCTTCCCCCTTTTCACTTTTAAAATAACATTATTATTATTATTATTAGTGCTGGGTACAGGGACTCTGCTTGGCTCGCTCTTCTGCGCCACACCGTCAGCCTTTGCCTTGGGGACGGAGTCTCACTCTGTAGCCAGTTTGGTCTGGAATTCGGTGTCCAGCCTCAGCTTCCTGTGCACTGGGCTGACGGGTGTGGGCCTCTACACCCGGGGTCCCTCCCCCTGCTGCCTCTCAGCTTTGTCCCTTCAGTGGCTTGACCTCTACAATGTGCCTGGCCAAGGTGAGAGGGGCTGCTCTGCTCTGTAGAGAATCGCCTGGCTTCCCGTGGGCCTGGCTTCTGGTGAGGCTTCTGCTGATAGTTGGCAGCTAGCGTTCATGATAAGCTTCTTATACAGAAAACCATGACAGGGACTGGATGGAGGCCCCTTCACCACACTTGGCATTCCAGGTGGGACTTTGTATCTCCATTCATACACTGAGGGGCCTCAGGAAATTATCAATGGCCGCACATTTCATAACGTGTCTTGTTCTAAACCCCTCCATGCCACACAGCACAAGCTGAGCATGGCGGGCTCATCAGTCACACCAACACTCAGAAGGCTGAAACAGGAGGATGGCAATCTCCACCTTAGCCAGGGCTACACGTGACCTTGTTTCAGAATGAACAGAACAGGAACAGCCCCGGTGCGAGGGACCCAGATTCTGACTGCTCGGCAGAAATGCCCATTTTCTTCTGTCTTTTTCTTTTATAGACACAACTTAAGTGAGGCCCAGAAATACAAAGGCACTTGTCACAGGTCACACAGTAGGTCCTCCCTCCCGCTCCCCACTTGTCCCAGGTCACACAGTAGGTCCTCCCTCCCGCTCCCCGCCCCCCCCCCCCCCCACAGGGTTTCTCCGTGTAGCCCTGGCTGTCCTGAAACTCACTCTGCTGACCAGGTTGACCTTGAACTCAAAAATCTACCTGCCTCCACCTCCCAAGTGCTGGGATTAAAGGCGTGGCCACCGCCCCGCCCCGCTGGCCACAGAGTAGGTCTGGCTCCACCCTCATGGCCCACTGCCTGGATCAATTGTCTTTATTCACTCATGGGAGGGTGCTTCTGGCCTTGGGATGCTTCTTAGGGGAGGAGGGCACTGTCCTGCTTGCCTAGGTTTTCCCTCCACACCTGTGGCGGTGCCAGTGTCTCTAGGATTCTTTAGGGACCCCTTGAAAAGCATGGTTCGGTGGAATTCCCTTGACACTATTAGACCTGCTCAAACCTGAGATAGCTCTGTGGCTTCCTACCGGTCACTGGGGGCAATAGACCCTTTGTATATATTATTTATTAACTTTTAGGGGGTGGCGGACACAGAGTCTGTAGCGGGTACGGTTTCTGCTTTGTTCATATGTGCTCAGGCATGCAACATTTTCATATCACCCAGTGGGATAGGAATGGAGCCCCGTGAAGGAAGGTCCCGCCATTCCTTAGTCGGCTCCCATTCTTCAGAGAGCTGCTTCCCCGACTCAGTTGGCTCTTTCCCCTCCCTGAGGGGTGCACCAAACCGCTGGGGGGTCAGCTTCCCACTGACCTCACTAGCTTGTCTATAACCACTCCTGGTCTCTTTCCCCTCCTAAGCCATGCTTTCTGAGGCCCCGGTTTCCTGGCTGGAGTCCCTCCATATCTCCTGCGAGCTCGTGGATCCCAGGCCCTGGCTCTGCGCCTTTGGGCGCTCCTTGGGCGTACGCTGCAGTTTCTCACGCACAGTCTTGGGGCTGGGCGTTCTCTGCTGTCCCAGCACTACATCAGGGACTGGGGGGGGGAGGGGGCAGAGCTGGCAGGAGAGGTGGACAGGCCAGCCTTCGGAACTGCTGTCATGCCTTCCTAGTGGGCCTCAGGAGCTTGTGGCTGGATGCGCTGGCTGTGACTTGAACACTGTTTGTCCTGTGGAGCTTAACCTTATATGAACTGGTGAGTATCCCCAAGAATGCGGAGCATACATGAGGTGCTGCTGGGGTCCAGCTCCAGTGTCAGAGAGGGGAGGGGGAGGGGCTAGAGGAAGGAGGAGGGAGGGCTGGGTTAGAGAGACAGCTCTGTAAGAATGTTCTGCTCTCACGGAGGATATGCATTCAGCTCCCAGCTTCCACGTCTGGTGGTTCACAACTGCCTGAAAACCCTTGTTCCTGCTCTGCACTTGGAGAGCACTGTGTACACACGTGCAAGCCCCGCCCCCCGCAGACAAACACGCAGACAGGTGTGTGAAAATAAAACAATTCTTTGTTTTTGCTTTTCGGAGGGAGTTTTCTGTGTAGCTCTGGACCTGCCTGCCTCTGCCTCCAGAGTGCAGCATAACAAGTCTTTTTTAAAAGAGAGAGAGAGGAAGAAAGAAAGAAAGAAAGAAAGAAAGAAAGAAAGAAAGAAAGAAAGAAAGAAAGAAAGAAAGAAAGCGAGCGAGAGGAAGGCAGGCGGACAGACAGACATTAGAGCCCCTAGACACACGGCGCGCACTGCGATCTGGAGGCTTGCCTGCCCCCACTGCGCGGAGACACCAACCTAGGAGAGCATCTACAGAGCATGCTGGGCCCTGACCTCTCAGCACTTTCATGAATTTAATTTTGTCGCATGCTTTGATGTTCTGAAACACTGAATTGTTTGGTTTTAAACCTTTCCCTCTGGGTGTCTAGAGTCTTGGACCTTCAGGCATCGCCCAGATCTGAGCCGCAGCTCTGTGCAACGAGGCTTGGAGAGGGCGCAGCGCCTCCTAGCGGCCTCCGTGAGACGCACAGCACAGCGCATTGCAGTCTCACCCTCGCAGCGTTCCTAGCCCCTCCCGTGGGCTCCGTCGTCTTTCTCATCGACCCTCCTCTCTCCCCCTTCCCGCTCCCCTTCTTCCCGCTTACATCTACTTATCTCTCCTCTCTCCATCTTTCCCCTATTCCTCTTCTCACTCCCTTTCCCTGCCCTCCCCTCCCCTTTTCCTGTGCAGCTGATGAACCCCATATCATCACATGTCAGGCAAACACTCTTCCACGGAACATACACACCTAGCTACAATCATTTCCAAATAAGTCAAGATGTTGTGGAGTCGTGGTTCAAGGCACATGTCAGAGTGCTCATGTCCTATTGCAGATGTCCCTTCTACCTGCTGCTCTGTGAGACAGGATACGCATCACTATGCAGCTTGGGTTGGTCTAGCCTCAGTCTCTCGTGGAATGACGGCCGTGCCACCGTGACAGGGCTGCTGGATCATGTTTGCTGTGGGTAGTGTCTGGCTGTGTGGCTTAGGCTGTTTTAGAACTCTCCACACCCCTGCCTTGAGCCACTTCAGGGCTTAGAAGACTGGTGTGGACATTCCCTTCTGCTTTCAGTGACCATAATTAATGTTTCTTTTTCTGTCTGGTTGGGTCCATCTAGTTGCTTAGTTTGCTTTCTAATGCTATAATTAGAACACCATGACCTATAGGAACCTGGGGAGAAAAGGATTCATTTGGTTTGCATAACCTGACTCACATTTAGAAGGAGGCAGGAGCTCACAGAAAGGCCATGGAGGGCGCTGCTTACTGGCTTGCTCAGCCTGCTTCACTTAGAGCAGTCAGGTCCTCCCGGCAGGGTTGGCACGGTCCTCCCACATCAACCACGCCCCACACAGGCTTATGGATGCATTTCCTCAACTGTGGTTCCTTCCTCTCAGTTGACACTACCTTGTGTCAAGTTAACAGAAACTGTAAGACCCGAAAAAAACGAGGGCACCTCAGCGCCCCATGCCTCGGAAGGTGACACCCAAGTCATTTGCGAGAAGCGGTCTTGATGCAATAACAAGAGGATTTTTATTCCCGAGCTCTGGGGTCCGCAGTCGTACACCGCGCAGGGGCAAAGGACTGTGGAACCCTGAGCAACTGAAGTCAGGGGTATTTAAAGGAAAGAACTGCAAACAAGGAGAGGGAGAAAAGGGGTAATGGAAAAGTATAGAACATTGTAAAGATCGTCCCCAGGCAGTCATGCAGTCAGTCAGTTCCTGAAACAGGGCGTCTCAGGACCAGTTAAGCAAATGTTGGCTATTTCTGAGGTCAGGGTGGACTTGACCTCAGGGGCTCTTTCTCACAGTCAGACAGCTTGTTGACTGAACATGTTGAGGCTTGTTTGCTAGAGGTCTAAAAACTTTTACAATTTTAAGTTGGGGTCTCTCAGAACTAACCAGGACCATGTGTTTTCACCCAAGGAACTCCACTTCCCTTGCACTTTTGAGAACGCTACACAAAGGTGCTTGCCCATCAAGGCTGACTTGATTTTGATCCCTGGTATCATCATGGTGGGAAGAAAGAACTGACTACCTCAAGTTGTTCTCTAGCCATAGGCTAAATAAATAAAGTAATAAGTAATTTAAAAACAAATCTATTTAGATTTTTGCCAAGGACTAGCCTCAGCTTGGAAAGGGGTTCTGGGGAAGAGTGTCTGAAAGTGGCAAAACAAATGACTCAAAGTCAAATTGTGGGTCCAAGCTGCCAGGCTATGTTCTGCTCAAGATGCCATTCCAGACTGCTTTCTCTGGAGATCTCCAAACAGTTCTCTTTCTCTAAGTTCTGCTCAAGACAGTTCTCCAAGCAGTTCTCTCTGGATAGCTTTTCTACAGACCATAAGCCTAGTGTTTTATTTTACATATCAGCCCAGTCATTTACTCCAGGTTTCCTTTTGATTACCCTATGAATTAGCATACTGTGACCACAACCACTTAATTCTTAGGAGACAGCAAGCACACACTTTCTTTTAACATTGCAAAAGAATTCAGAAGTCTGCCTGCCCCTGTTAAGCACAGATGCTAAGCTAGCTGGGTGGGCCCAGTCCTGGAATTACCATTTCTACCACACCTGGGTCTAAGCTTGCTTTGTCCCAGGCCCACCTCGAACTCAGGAGTCAGTCTGCCTTTGTAAACAAAAACAAAAGCTTAGCTGGGTGGGATGTCCTGCGACCACCATTCCCTAAGTCTCTTTATTTCCTTCCTCTGTGTCTCTTTGACCAGCTGGCTCATAGAGAAGCTGCTTCTGTTCCTTTAGATTTCTGAAGCCTCTTATACAATTCATATCGCATCCTTATATTTTGCATAGTTGAGAAATTATATAGTTAGAATTCTTCTCCACAGCTTTAACAGCTATCCCGAAGGTCCCAGTGTTTACCATTTTGCTGAGATATTAGCTGCACCTTTGCCTCCTGGACTCCTATTGTCTCTGATAATGTAAGACCCCCCAAAACCGAGGGTGCCCCAGCACCCCACGCCCCGGAAGGTGACACCCAAATCACTTGCGAGAAACAGTCTCGATGCAATAGCATGAGGATTTCTTTATTCCAGAATTCTGGGTTCCATAGCCGTGCACCACGCAGGGTTAGAGGACTATGGATCCCGAGTGCCGGATTCCGACAGCTTTTATAAGTTTACGACAGAGCCCTCGAATCACAAACCAATCATTTCTTAGCATGGAGAGCCCTCGAAATGTGAGCCAATTGATTTGTACCACTCCATAGTTTTTAGGCCAATCAGTTTAAATTATCGGAGCCCGCGCTCAGTGGACCAGTTTCCTATAATGTCTACAGCTGCGTGAACTCCTGCTTAGGGGTAATGGCGTAAGTTTACAGAAGCAAGATAAGCTTAGCCCATTTCCAGTTACCCTATGGGGCCAGGATCACCTATTCAAGGCCTTTCTGCTAGGTCTAAACAAAGGGCGGGCTCTGGAATGTGACCTTTTACCTAGTTTCTAACAAAGCGAGATAGCATTTTAAACTCCTGATTTCTTGGGGTCATTAGAGTTAGGCTGTATTATTTTCTATCCTTTCAATAATCTTGGAAACAAGTGGATAAAGGTTTGTTTACTCCCAGACAGGCACTGACCACAGACCAAGGGTGACTCAAAGAGAGCTACTGAAGTTCACCAGAGGATGGGTAACTACTCACAGAAGCTGCACAAGTTCTAGGCAGCTCCAACCCAGAGTCTTCACCCCTGAGGTTCTTACTGGTTTATACCTTTGAGGGAAGGGCCTTGTAAATCCTGTAAATTTGAGGAGTTTTCTGAGATTTATAAGTTTTATTCATTTCCTGAGTGATATGGGCCTTCATTCTTCCTCTAAAAAGTGATGTTCCAGATTGGAGGAAATCACCAGATAACAAACAGTCCCTCTCAGGCTGTGCAAAGATGTTCAGTCTTGGAGCAAAGTCAGGTTGGTTATAGGTAGCTGCTTCTGTTTACTTTCTGTTCCTATAACAATGCCACAGAGTGATAAGTTAGAAGGAAAAGAGGTTCATTGTGGTTCATGGTTATGTGAATACAATACTGAAGTGCCTCATATATCAGTGGTTTGGTTTTTTGAGATGATCTCATATAGCTTAGGTTGGGTTCAATTCAATAAGTCCCTTGACTTATTGAATAAGAATAACCTTGAATTAACCTTTTTTGGTTTGGCTTTGTTCTTTTGAGACAGGGTTTCTCTGTGTAGCCCGGGCTGTCCTGTGACTCCCTCTGTAAACCAGGGTGGTCTTGAACTCACAGAGCCTGACTCTGCCTCTCAAGTGGATCCCAGATCCACTGCCTGGGCCTCCTTGAATTACTTTTAAATTTGTCTTTATCATTATTTTTTTCTACTTTTCATGTGTGTATGCATGTTTTTGCATGTGTGGGTGCATGCACATGTGGAGTCTGAGACTGAAATCATTTTATCCTTTGAGCCAGGGTCTTTCGGTAAAACTCAGAGGCCACTGATGTGGCTAGCTAGCTCTCCGTCCTGCCTGGGGACCCTGTCTGTACCTTTGGAGGCTGGAAGTGCATGTGGCTCTGGGAATCTGAACCCACGTCTCTGGCTTGTGTGGCAAGCACTTAAGGGCAGCAGCCATCTCTGAAGGCAGATTGTGAAATCCCGACCATCCTGCCTCTACCTCCCCAATGATGTGCATGCTCCACCACGCCCAGTCTAGAAACCCTGCCCTCTCATTTAAATAATTTACAAAACATTTATTTATATGTCTCTGTGTCTATGCCGTATGTATGTGGGTGCCCAAGGAAGCCAGAAGAGGGCACTGGATCTCCTTGAGGTGGAGTTACAGGCAGTTGTGAGCTGTTAGACGTGAGTGCTGGGACCAAACTTAGGTTTTCTGGAAGGGCAACAAGTGCTCTAAACAACCGAGCTATCTGCCCTTCCCCTATTTAAAAAAAATTTTTTTTTTTATTTTGGAGGCAAGATCTTGGTATATATCCCATGCTGGCTGAAAACTTGAGGTAGCCTTCCTGCTTTGGCCTCCCTTGTGTGCTAGTGTAGGGGTGACAAGTACCCACCCCACGCTGGGGTATAACTTCTAGTTTTCTACAAATCCACACAGAAGTGGGAAGTGCATCCTGGAGGAGGCAGCTGGCCAGTTGCCTTGAACCTTGCATGCGTCCAGCCATAAGGGAGGCTCCTAGGGAAAACCAGGATCGCGGGACATCATCGCTTCGCCCTGAAGTCAGACCTGCCCATGATCTTGACCAAGGACATTTGAACTTCTCTGTTTCTCAAGCTGTAGATCAGGGGGTTGAGGGTAGGGGTGATGAGGCTGTAGAAGAGGGACACCACATTGTCCTGTTGTGGGCTGTGGTAGCTGCCCGGGACCATGTACATGAATACTGCTGCCCCGTAAAAGAGACCCACTACAGCCACATGTGAGGAGCACGTGGTGAAAGCCTTGTATCTAGCTTCAGCTGAGCGCATGAGCACTACAGCCCTCAGAACTTGGCCATAAGAGGTGAGGATGAGAGACAGAGGCATCAGTAAGATCAGCACCCCAGAGATGGAGAGCGCCAACTCATAGGCTGATGTGTCTGCACATGACAGCTTGAGGAGAGCTGGCAGCTCACAGAAGAAGTGGTCCACCGTGTGTGAGGCACAGTAGGGGAACTGAAGGGCGATGGAGGTCTGGATGGAGGCCACCAAGGCACCTGAGAACCAGGATGCGCCCACCATCACCAGACACACTTGGCTTCTCATGAGCACCTGGTAATGCAAGGGGTGGCATACGGCCACGTAGCGGTCATAAGACATAAGGGACAGAAGGACACCCTCAGAGACACCCATGAGCATGAGGAAGAACATCTGGGCGGTGCATTCCCCAAAGGTTATGACATTCTTTCCTTGCAGGAACTCAGCCACCATTTTGGGGATGGTAACCAGTGGGAAGCCGACATCCAAAAGTGAGAGTTGGCTGAGCAGGAAGTACATGGGTGTGTGGAGCCTGGAGTCTGTGGCAATCAGGAAAATCAGGATGGTGTTGCCTAGCAGGCCTATGATGAACATGGTGGCCACGAGGAAGAACAGGACAAGATGGGGCCCTGTATAACTGAAGAGCCCTACAAGGATGAAATCTGAAGTTGCTGACACATTTGAAGTCCCCATCCCCCAGTAATGCTACTGTCTACAGAAGATTTGGTAAAGGATCTCACTGGGATAATTTTACATCATACTGCAACTGTTTGTTGGCCTCCTGGAGTCTCACAAGGGGATAAAAACTTATGAGTAAATCCAGGCTCTGCCCAGTGAGGAGCTGGAGGAGGAGCTGGAGGAACTGGAGGCGTGGCTCAGGGGAGGATCCCTGACTGAAATCCTCCAGTTATCAGAGCATGGAAATTCTGCCTGGGTGTTCTGTTATCTCTCAGGCAAGTGCAACCAACCAACGTCTACAGTTGAGTCCTTGGTTAAGCTAGAGAGTGTAGACAGCTCCTGTGAAAGATCAGAATACCCAGTCATCAGACACCCTGCTACAGGCGTGGGATTTTGAAGAGGTCAAGATAAGACCTAGGGAGACCTTGTCTAAGATGACACAGGAGGTTGAAAGTCAGTCAGGAAATATCTGGAACTGCGAAGAAAGGCTCATTTCCATATCATTGGTAGAGAGAAGATCTGAAAATCGAGAACAGTCAGAAATGGTTATTTGGGATGGACTTTTTCAGAATGGTCTTCAGAGAGACATAATATCTGCTTGTTAGGTTTCTTTTGAGTGTGTGTCTGTATATGTATGCATGCATATGTATGCATGTATGTATGTATGTATGTATATGTATGTATGTGTGTGTATGTGTGTGTTTGTGTGTACATGTATTTGTAGGTATGTATGTGGTTTTGTGTGTGTATGTATATGTGTGTGTATATGAATATATGTGTGTATGAAGTAGTTGTTCAACTCAAACATACTGCATGTTTGATTGATAATTTTTGATTTGTTTTTATTGGTTTTCTCTTTAGTTTGTTTTGATTTTCTTTTTTGTTGTTTGTGTGCTTGTATGTATTTATGTACATGCATATGCACGTGTGTATATATTTGTGTGTGTCTATGTTTATGTGTGTGTCTCTCTGTGTGTATGTGTGTCTGTGTAGGCTACATGTCAGGCTTTGGTGCTATTCCTTGGGTGCTGTACTGTCCATCTTAGCTTTTGAGACAGGTCTTTCCCTGGCTTAAAGTATGCAAGGACGGCTACGCTGGCTGCTTAGCAAGCCAAGGGGCTGGCCAGACTCGGCCTCTGCAGAGCTGAGATTGCGAGCCTCTGCCTGGACACTTGTGTTCGCTCCCTCTCTCTGTTGTGTGCCCATGTGCATGCGGTGGCCAGAGAACAGCCTGGAAGAGTCTTTCTCTCTTCCACAAGGATTGAAGACAGGTCCTCATACTTTCATGTCTTTCTTTTCTGACAGAGCCATCTCCCAGCCTGTAGCTAGCTCAGAGCTGACAGTGCTATGTTGAATGTGTATGAATGTGTGGCTGTCTGATCCTCAGCCTTCCCTCCCTTTGAGCTCAGAGCATCTTGTAGTAGTGTTCATGATTCTCACCTCTAGTGCTGAGCACATCTGTGTGGAAGATGCAGTTGTTGTAGTTGTATGGGCCACATCCAGAGGCACAGACAGGCTGGCTTTGGAGCACAGGACAGACACCTGCCCTGCATGTGTCCATAGGATTTGGGAAACTTTAGATATCAGGATCTGTGCCTAGAGGTCGTCTGGCACCCAGGTCCCCATGCCCATAACTATGGATACTGTCCAGACTATTTGACTTGTTTTTCTCTAACACAGCTTTGCTGAGCTTCAGCAGAAACATGTGGCTCAGGGGTGGAGGGTGGCTCAGTAAGGGCTGCTTTTCTAGAAGACCTAAGTTTGGTTCCCAGAAGCCATGCCAAGTGGGTCATAATCATCCTTATCTCTAGCTTCAGGGAATCAAACACCTCTGGCCCTTGCAAGTTTGGCCTCTGAAAGCATTTACATACACATAGATGTGACTTAAAATAAATGATGATGATGATGATGATGATAATAATAATAACCTTTGGCAAGGGCCCAGTGAGATGAGCCAGAGGGTGGAGATGCTTGGTGCTAAGTTTGGTGACTTTGAAGAGCCCAGAGCAATTCCAGGCATGGGTCTACCATCCCCACCTTCCTGCATGTCCTCAAGTCCTACATTCTTTCAGTTGCAGCAACACCACCTGGCCTGTGTGAGCCCCATAAAGATTGAGATAAGACTCCTGCCTTAAAATGTCCTTCAGACTGTACCACCATCCTACTATTGTTACGCTCTGGGCTTGAGAACTAACCCTCAACTTACCAGTTCCTTCTTTATTATTCCCTAAATATCTGCTCCTGGGTTTATGCGTTAAAAAGAGACTGGTTGAGTCCTTCCAAGGTCATTGTATCAGCTCTGAGCCTGACCTCAACCCTAACTGATTAGAAGCATTTTCCTGTGGTGAATAAAGTTGCTTTTGGTTTATTTCTGACTTTGGTGGTCCTTTCCTCATTATTAATGCTCTAAAATCTCAACTACTTGAGTTCTAGCCCTGAGAACAACATGGTGACAAGAGAGAACCAACTCCTGCAAGCTGTCTTCTGACCTGCACACACAGAGGATGAGCCCTCTGCTCAGCTGCCCTTCTCTCTCCACTTCTGTCTTGCTTGTCTTTTGAAGCTGATCTTCGTAACATCTCACCTTCGAAGGTGAAGGGGCCCTACTTAGAAACGAGGTCATAAGCCTCTGCTCCAGCAGCAGACCACAAAGTCCAGGAACAAGACCATAAAGTCCCTACCTGAAGAACAGTCTGAAGATAGACACACGAACGGGAGATACATCATCTCAGGATAGGCCATCTGTTCTGGGCAGCCCATCCTGTGGTTAATCATTCATGATGCAGGAATGCAGCCCATCTGGGGCATCCCAACAGCCATCAATGAGGTTTTAGATTACCTAACCCTAAAAAAATCATACTAAAGCGTTTACCTATCTTAAGTCTTAGTCACTTTGCTTCTGTAGCTGACGTGCCTGTCTGAGTCGTTCTGAGGTCAGAAGCTACAGTTGCTGGCATTTCACTTCTATTTGAAGTCCCAGGACAAAAAGGGGAGGGAGGCCTGTCTCAGCCTTTGTCTCAGCACTTTGAGAACACGTGACCACATGGTAAGAAGTGCACCTCAAGTTTGCACATAAATTCAGGTCATAAATTGAATAGGAACGAACAGAGAATGTTTACATGCACATCCTTTAACAGTAATAATTTGGCTAAACATCCATCTTCTGTCTCCAGCTCTACAGGGTCATGAAGAGTTAAAGACCATAACTACGATATCCTTGAAGTTTTGTATAAATAAATAAATATATTTATCTTCTGTCCTCGCACCTAAAGTAAACCCTTAGTTCCCTTCTTATGACCTTTGGGTAATTGTTTTACAACCTCTTGGAATGTGCTCTAAGTCGTGGATGTCTGGTTGCTGTCTCAGACGCAATTAACTCCTGACACTTGAAGACTGGCTGAATTATCATTGCAGTTTTGACATCAGAAGGGCCTTAATAGAAGTCCTATTATAAAACAGGCCTAAGTGTCTTTGGGTTGCCATTTTGAAGTGGTGGTGACCCCTCTGTGCTGGTTGTTTCTGTAGAATAAATAGTCTTTGTTCTTGCATATCATTTGAGTCTGGGGTCTTCCTTCAGCGGTTCTTGAACCCTAACAAAGGCATTGACTCCTCTCGATTACCCTTTCCCGACCCTTTTTTTTTTTTTTTTGTCATGCAGTATTTCTTCCTGTTGAAACTCCCAAGACCCAGGAAATGCAGCCGAGATTGACAAGACCCCTCTGCTTGGTCACAGAAGCTGTGGAGTGTTTCAGGGGTGTGGGCAGGGGTCATAATTCCTAGAGATGCAGCTTTGTTGAGTTGCTACCCACTTTGTCAAGGCTGTTTGGAAGTGCCCCATGAGTTCCCCCATGTTTAGGTAAATCACCCCAAGAAATGTTAGGTTTTAACAAGACCTGGTCAATGGCTGATGGAGGTATCTGCCCTCCCTTCCTCTCCTTGCCCTGTTCAGTTTGAACTTTTCCAGGTGCCTCTGACTGGGCTCACCCTCATGTGTGTAACAAACCCTCGTATCAACCATATTGTGGAGCTGTCATGTCCTATTTTTTTTCATTCATCTAGTACCTAAAACATGGGAGAGGCATGTGTGAGTTCCCTTCCATGGGACTTGGCCTCTCTGAACCAAGCTGCTAGTAGACTCTCCTAAGGGAGGATGGATCATTTGTTTCTGCCACTCACCAAAACTGGCTTCAAATTCTAGACTCGGCCTCGGCAGCAGCTTCCTTCCTCAACTTTCTCTAACTTGGTAAGTGTCCTCTCTGGCTCCCAGAGACGCCTATGCTCTCTGGGGCAGCATCATGTGGGCAAGACTTGAATCTTTGCCTGTTTCAGTGGTTCTTAATCTGTGGGTTCTTAACCCTTTGGCAAACCTCTATTTTCAAAAACATTTACATAATAGCAGCAAAATTACAGTTATGAAGTAGCAACAAAAATAATTTTATGGTTCGGGTCACCACAACATGAGGACTTGTATTGAAGGGTTGTTGTGTGTGGAAGTTGAGAACCACTGCTCCATTGGAACTCTACCTTTTCTCAAAGGTCCCCAGCCAGCTCTTCAGTTGCTTTCACGGCTCCTTCATGGCTCTCAGCTTCTTCCTGGACCTTCCTTGCCTCTCCAGGAGCGCCAGTGCCAATGCAGTTGTAGCCTCATCAATAATATTGGAATCCTCTCTATTTGTAACCCTTGTCGTCGTCGTCATCTTCTTCCTCCTCCTCATCCTTCCTGGCTATGTCGTTCACTGTCCCTCAGCTCCCTCCTGGACTTTATAGGAGCTCTCCCTCTGGGGAGTTCATTTTGTGACCTTTTCTCCTTTTCTCCTGGGATTCAGAGATTTCATTAAAATCTCACTGTCTTACTGCAAACAGCTCTGCCTCAGTATAGCTCAACCAATGGCCAAAAACACACCCCATTTTTAAATTCTTCCAAATCGTAGTAACTTCTGCCACCACATAAACAAATGATCCCCAAATCTCTGATATGTAAATACTTTCTTCTCTATAATCCCCAAAGTGTCTACTTCTTACTCTTCAGAATCTTTTATCTTTTTGATTTCTCTGTTCTCTGTTCTTAAGAAATCTTTTAAGACTATTTTGTGTAAATGCTCTCACCCTAGGGTATTCTAAGTTTATTGGGTGTGGTTAAAAATCTGTAACAAAAATTTAGCTTAAAACTTATAGCAAAAGGTTGAATCTTAATTTGCTGTATGTGATTCAACTCTTATTTAGGAAAATAGATCTACTTACTGTATATGTAACTTGGATTCAACTCTTGTTTAGGAAGATAGATGTTTTTAATCAGGAACCATGTGACTTGCCTTCATCTTGGCTGATGATCTCATTAGGATGGAAGCAACCATCTGTCTGGCAGCCATCTTTACTTACTAAGGTTAAAAAGCAGGTACATGCTATATGACTTCACCACCATCTTGATTAAGATGATCACATGGTATAAAGCAACTAAGGCAGTACCTATACAACCTGTCTCCTCTTTAGACTAAGGAGTCAACAGCAGGTCTCCAAAAATATTTTGGACTAGAATGGATTACTATATGATAAATTCCTAAGGTTATAAAGGTCTACTCCCATTAACAAAAGCTGATTTAGAGAGTTATTTCTAACCACTTATTTCTTTTCTAAGTGCTCAATACTAGGCTTCTAAAAAATGTTAAATAAGGAGTACATGTTTGATGAATAAGGTTTATAAATTCCTAAGGTAGACTCAGGCTAACAGTAGCTGACTTGAAAATGTGTGTCTGGCGTCTTTGTCCTTGCTTACTTTTTAAAAAATCTTTAGCTATTTGGAGAAACTGAGTCATGAAAAACCTGATATTCTGTAATGGTGGACTACAAAAAGGTCAGAAGAGTTTCTGGTCTCCCTGTGGACTGTATTTATGCTTAGAAGTTTTATTTTTGATGCTAAAGAATCTTCAATTAAATCTTCAACTCGGTCGGGCGGTGGTGGCGCTGTAATCACAGCACTCTGGGAGGCAGAGGCAGGTGGATTTCTGAGTTCGAGGCCAGCCTGGTCTACAGAGTGAGTTCCAGGACAGCCAGGACTACACAGAGAAACCCTGTCTCAAAAAAACCAAATCCAAAAAACCAAAAAAAAAAAAAAAAAAGTCTTCAACTCAAAAATTTAAGTCTCAAACTTAAGAGAGATGAAGTTGTAAAATCCTAATATCCTTACTGACTTCTAAACTTTTTAAAATTACTAAGACATGCAAGTTTGTACTCAGTCATCATAAATGATCAAATTCTTCAATGTTTTCAGAACTAGGTTCATAATCATGCTAAGTACAAATGTAACTCACTTAGTTACAAGCTTTATTTAGCTTCCTGTATACCTTTTCAAGATTAAGCTTAAAGCAATAACTAAAATCAAGTAACTAAAAGCAAGTAAAGCTTATTTAAAATCAAGTAGACTTAATAGACAATGGTCCTCAAACTCTTCAGAGATTTGTTGAATTTAAAGTGTTTAATAGAAAAGCTTCCCACGAGAAACAGAAATGCTAGAGTCTAGCAGGAAACCTAAGGTCTCCAGAGAAGATGATGGGACACAGACTCTAACTACTGGGAAAACCAGGCCCATGCCTCACCACTGCCAGTGCTCCGCCCAGACTGTGGCCACTGTTGGGTTAACTGCTCTACTCTGCCTCATCAAAGCATATCAGTTTTCTCAAGTTCCTCCTCCACAGGAAACTCCCTCAGACCTCCTGGGTCTGGCAGCCTAAAGCTTATGCTACTCTTCAGCATCAGCTGAAGATGTGATGTTGTCCTGTGACAGCTCAAGACTTACTATTTCTGCCCCCAAAGAAGCCATCAAGACCACTAAGACCATGGGAGCACAGAGCAAACTGTCCAGGTTGTGGTAAATCTGTTATTTTAATTGATACAGAGGCCACTTGGATTATATTTCCTGCTATAATTAATCTTTCTCAGATCTCTGATGATGTTGACCCCTAACTGTAACTTTATGTTAACAACAGCATGCAAAACAGCTCCTCTCCCCAAGACTACAGCTACCAGGTTAGTTCATTTCATATGTAAAATCAGGCAATAACCTGGGTGGAGCAGATCTGTCTTACACATACTTTGCCAGAACCAGTAGGTCTCCTGCTGAGAAAGGCAGACACAGTTTACCTTAAGGATAGATAAACTCACAGAATAGGTTTGTCTGTCTGTCTATCTATCTGTCTATCTATCTATCTACCCATCTATCTATCATCTATCTATATTACTATTTTTTTATTTAAAGGAACTTTTGTTTGTTTGTTTTGTTTTTGTTTTTGGAGATAGGGTTTCTCTGTATAGCCCTGGCTGTCCTGGAACTCACTCTGTAGACCAGGCTGGCCTCGAACTCAGAAATCCACCTGCCTCTGCCTCCCAAGTGCTGGGATTAAAGGTGTGTGCCACCACTGCCTGGCAAAAGGAACTTGTTTCGCAATGACTGCTGCCAGTAATCAAACACCTGTGTTTATGGTAAATGAGTGGATAGGAAGAAAAAGTTTTAAGGTTTATGTATTTTGTGAGGGTCTAAGAAAACAATTTAAGGTCTATCAAAAATGAGAACTTCTTCAGGTTCCTTCCTCCTCTGTGCTCTTGCTATAATACGCCGTCAAAAGCCCACAGTTTGAACAGTCGTCTTTGGAGCTCTAGCTGTTAATGAGGTTTGGTAAAGCAGGGCTTCCATGGTTATAGTCTTCTCAGTATAGACTTAAAAGTATTTCCCAACCATATTGGAGACATCTCTGTCCAATCTCTATATCCACTCCTCTGGACATAAGAAAAGGTATTAATGCTTTTAACCTCAAATCATTCTTTTTTGGTTCTCTAAGCTTTTACTATGATCAAAGGCATGAGTCTGCTGCCTTTTTTACAATGTGGTTTTCAGTACAAATTACAAATAGTGGTAATGCCAATAGTTCTAAAATTTTTATTTGTTTTTGTATAAACTTACAAAAATTCTTGTAAGCTTCAAGGAGTTGTGAGACTTGGATCTACCTCTCACAGGTCAAAAACTCCAGATAAGTACTTTGGTCAACCAACAGCCTAAGTTTCCCTGCCCATTGTCTGTTTCTAAGGATGGGATCTCCCCCTTTTCCTGGTCTTGGGACTTCTCCCCTCCACCTGAAGACCTAACCCCCCCCCCCCCCCCACTGGTTCCCAGGATAGACTTGAGTAAAGTTGTTTATCCTCCTGTTGTAGGTGCTCTATCTGGGGTGAATAGACATTTGTTCACTCTTCCCAGGAAAAGTTACATCACACATTCCTTCACTCTTTTGAGCTCTGACAGCTGACCGGCTGACCGATGGACTGCTTGTACAATGTCTTTGTCACTAAAGGATGCATGGAGAACTGGAGGTTGGAGGCAGGAGAGATGGCTCACTGGTCAACAGTGCTTGTTGTTTTTGCCAAAGACTAGAGTTGGGTTCCCAGCACCCACGTGGTGACTTAGAACTATACACAACTCCAGCTACAGGGGGACCAGGTGCCCTCTTCTGGCCTCCATGGGCATTGCACACATGCACATGTGCACATACCCATACATAGACACATCCACATCCACAAAAATAAGAAACAAATCTAAAACATAAAAATAACCCTGGGGTGAAAAAAAAAACCAAGGAGATGATTCCAGAAAGCTCAGAGCTTTTTGGGGAGATAGGGACAAGCAAACTAGAGAGTAAAACAAACCCAACATCTTCTTACAGATGTAATAAAAGAGATTGATCAATTCAGAGGCAAGTAGCCCATCACATGGGAAGAGTCCGTTGCTTGACAGGTGCTATTCTCTTGACTATGTGAAGATCTCAAGACATTAATCAAGGAAACCAAGCTTCCAGTCAACACTGGGGCATGGGTTGAATGGATGGTTTTCAAAGAAGAAAAACAAAAGACCAACAAATGCATGAAAATGCCGTTCAGCCTCCTCAATTTCTAGGGAAATGTAAACCAAAAAGTCCATGGAGAAGGTGGTCGTGGAGCACAGCAAGCCTGGCAGGTTCCTCTGAGATCGGAACATTCTGTCTCCCAGGGGAGCTCCTTAAGCACAGGAAGTAAACAGCTCAAAAGCTTCAGGAAGTCCCCCAGAGTGATAAGATCCACTAGGCTCTTCCTTCCTCAACTGTGCCTAAGGTACAAGGCCTGCTTAGAGACCAGCCCAGCTGCCTGGAAGGAGTTTACACTGACTGAGGCAGGGACAGCCTGCAGCTGTGCAGTAAGCTCCCGGCTCTGTGAGCTGTCATTTTGCTGGCGTGGACTTCAGTGATAAAGCTGTTTTGGAGTAATTTTTGCTTCTCTAAGTAACCCCTCATCCATACTCCTGTATGTAAGCCCAAAAACACTCATGGTTCACCAAGCTGGATTTTAGTGATATCTGTCATCCGGCCTGTTGTCAGTTTCCTATCTGCAGTGTGTAGACATTTGTTCATGTCCCCAGTAATGAATGTCACGCAACGCTCAGGAGACTGAGGCAGGAGGATCAGGAATTCAAAGACAGTCTGGACTATGTGAGACCCTGACTCCAAACCCAACCCAAAAGGGACATGGAGATGCCACCTCACCCCAGGGAGAGTGGCTGTCACCAAGAAAATAACAAACACTGGTTAAGGATGTGGGGACCCTTATACACTGGAGAGTGCAAGCTACCATAGAAGACAGTATAGGGACCTTTGAAAAACTGGAACTAGAATTACTATGTGATTCAGCTGTGCCCCCTCAGGATTTATCCAAAGGGATCAAGAGCAACATAGTTTGGCTGCCACACGTCAGCTCTCCAGAACTTCTCAGATAATAAGAAGCAAAACCACTGGAGGATCCAGCAGCCCCAGTAGTGGGTAAATATCCAAAGAAAACAAAGTCAGTATGTGTAAGACAGATCTGCTTCCCCTAGGTCACTGTGTGATCAGCCATAGGAACTAAGGCAGAAAAAAAACTATATCAACGGAAGGATGATGAACACTGAGACTGCATGCGCGAGATGTATGCTTCTGATGGAATAGTACTCAGCCATTACGTTCCCCACAACGGCTTGCATGAGAGTGTCTGCTTGTAGCTTC